>NC_063188.1:44545354-44606349 GCF_023159225.1 Perognathus longimembris pacificus
AAGAAAAATGAAGAAGAAATATAATATTTCATTATTTAACTAAATAATGAAAGGTTTGTTCATTGTTCATAATCAAATGTCTTTACTGGATAGTCAAGTCAAATATAGAGGAAATACTAATAAGAAAGGCTCTGTTTTTTACTGTCCTGGTGGCTCAGTGTAATATCCAGGAGCCTTGGGGACAGTCTAGGTTTAGTTCTCCGTCTTGCTGAGGGGACAGCCAGCTGAAGAAGTATTCAACTAGGTTGAATCTCAGAACCCACAAGATGCACAGATTCGTCAGGACACTGTCTAATTCCTCGAGGGTGTACTGTTACTGGTGCAGTAAACAATGCTTCAAGAAGTTGCTGAGCTGTGCATCTCCTCTTCTGGCAGCCAGGTGGTATAGCTCCAGGAGGCTCTCTGTTATAGTCATTTCTAGATTAAAGGCAAACTCCATTGCCTAGAAGTTGCCATCCCACTTGTGGTCTTCAGGCTTGTCAGTTTGGTTTAAGCGAGATGTGGCCGCTGAGCTGGTTCCCTATCCACAAAAGTTTCTCCGCAAAGTGATTCCACTTAAGTGACTGCTGAAAGAAGAACTGTGAAAAATGGCCTAGAAGCACCTCCTCTTTATCACAGTAAAATGCTATAGACAGGTACACATGGGCTTCATGCCATTGTAATTGCATCTGGTTGTGGACTGTAGCTTCACAGTCATGGCAGTAGCTGTTCTGAAACTGAGAAACCATCACAATGGTCATGCTGGTGGGACTGGAATAGCCAATGATAGGTGGAACACAAAGAGGGTAAATGCTCTGTAGAGCAGGCACTCTGTAGAGTGGTAGTGCTGATGGTGCCTGGGACTTCTTGGGAAGCCCATGGTTAGCCAGTAAATGACCAAGAGCCCAGCATGGGCTACTGGTCAACTAGTTTGAGTTATTGAAGTAGAGTGGGTAACCAAGAAGCAATTCCATTGAGGGAGGGGTTAGGAATGTAGTAAGATGAAGAACCTTACTATATCACAGTCCTTTTAAAAAATATTGTGAAGGCAATATATAAAGGCGTTACAGTTAGATAGGTCAGATAATGATTACATTTCTTTTTTTTCCCTTTGGAAATTTTTTTCTTATTTATTTTCAAAGTTCTGTACAGAGAGGTTGCAGTTTTATACATTAGGCATTGGGTATATTACTTGTACTGTTTGTTACCTCCTCCCTCATTCCCCCCTCCCCTTTCCCGTCTTCCCAGATAAGTTGTTCAGTTGGTTTACACCAAATGGTTTTGCAAGTATTGCTTTTGGAATTGTCTTTTTATCCTTTATCACTCAATTTTGGTATTCCCTTTCACTTTCCTAGTTCTAATACCAGTATATACAATTTCCAATGTACTCAAATGAGATACAGTGATAGCAGGGGCACAACCACAGGAAGGGGATACAAGAGAAACAACAACAAAAAAGGTACAATTTCACATGGCATGTTGAAAGTAATTACAACAGTGATATACCAGTCGTTTCCATATTATGGAGTTCATTTCACTTAGCATCATCTTATGTGTTCATAAGGGCATAGCTATTAGGCTCTTGTGATCCTCTGCTGTGAGTAGCCATAACCTGTGCTAATTGTTCCCTATAAGGGAGACAATAGAATCCATGTTTCTTTGGTTATGGCTAACTTCACTTAGTATAATTTTTTCCAAGTCCTTCCATTTCCTTATGAACTGGGCAATGTCATTCTTTCTGATAGATGCATAAAATTCCATTGTGTATATGTGCCACATTTTTCTGATCCATTCGTCTACTGAGGGGCATCTGGGTTGCTTTGATATTTTAGCTATGATAAATTGTGCTGCAATGAATATTGTAGTGCTGGTGTCTTTAGTGTGTTCTTCTCTGTGGTCTTTTGGGTAGATGCCCCAAAGTGGGACTGCGGGGTCATAGAGAAGCTCTATGTTTAACCTTCTGAGGAATCTCTATGCCTCTTTCCTCATTCCTGCCAACAAAAAAGTAGGGTTCCCTTTTGGCCACATCCCCTCCAACATTTATTATTGTTCATTTTCTTGATAAAGGACATTCTTACTGGGGTGAGGTGGAATCTCAATGTTGTTTTGATTTGCATTTCTTTTATACCCAGTGACATAGAGCACTTTTTCATATGTCTCTTGGCCATTCTCATTTCCTCATCAGAGAATTCTCTTTTTAAGTCTTTAGCCCACTGTGGAGGGGAATGTTGGTTCTTTGCCGTTTTCTTTTGGAGGAATTTAATTTTTTTAGTTCTGCATATATTTTAGACATGAGGCCTTTGTCTGTTGTATGGCCAGTAAATATCTTTTCCCAATCTGTGGGCTATCTGTTTATCTTGGGAGCTATGTCCTTTGCCCTGCAAAAGCTCTG
This sequence comes from Perognathus longimembris pacificus, assembly GCF_023159225.1. Taxonomy (NCBI): domain Eukaryota; kingdom Metazoa; phylum Chordata; class Mammalia; order Rodentia; family Heteromyidae; genus Perognathus; species Perognathus longimembris. The sequence goes on from NC_063188.1 coordinate 44,547,726, forward strand.
CAGTTTGATGCAGTCCCATTTGTCCATCCTTTCTTTGATTTGTAGCCTTTCTGAGTCTTTGTTAAGGAAGTTCTGTCCTGTGACAAAGAGCCCAAGTGTTTCTCCTACTCCTTCCTTTAGTGTTTTCAGGGTATCTGTTTTAATTTTGAGATCTTTGATCCATTTGGAATTGATTTTGGTGCAGGGTGATATATAAGGATCTAGTTTTAGTCTGTTGCATGTGTTGAGCCAGTTTTGCCAGCACCATTTGTTAAAGAGGCTGTCTTTCTTCCATCCTATTTTTTTAGCTCCTTTATCAAAGATTAAGTAGGCATAGTTCTGTGGGTTCATTTCTGGGTTTTCAATTCTGTTCCATCTGTCTTCAGGCTGGTTCCGGTGCCAATACCAAGCTGTTGTTATTACTATAGCTTTATAATACAGGTTGAAGTTTGGTATTGTAATTCCTCCAGCACTGTTCTTTGTGCTTAGGATTGTTTTTGCTATTCATAGTCTTTCATTGTTCCATAAGTTGGGCCGAAATCGCAGAGCAAGCGAGGATAGAACCAACCAGAATAGCTACATACCAAATTCTGGAGCACCCAACTTCATCAAACAAACACTTCTGACTCTAAAAATACTCATAGACCCAAACTCTTTGATAGTTGGAGACTTTAACACTCCACTGTCACCTCTGGACAGATCAACACGCCAAAAACTGAATAATTAAACCACAGAACTAAACAAATGCATAGACCAACTAGACTTAACCGACATCTACAGAATATTCCAACCAGCAACACCAGAATACACATTCTTTTCAGTAGCACATGGAACATTCTACAAAACAGATCACACCTGAGGGTACAAAGAATTTCTGTACAAATTCAGAAGTATCAAAATCATTCCCTGCATTCTCTCAGACCACAATGGAATAAAATTAGGGCTCACCTCAAACAGCCACCATAGAAAATCCTACAATTCATGGAGACTAAACAACACACTGCTGAACCATCAGTGGATCATTGAAGAAATTAGAACAGAAATTCAAATGTTTATGGAATTCAGCCAAGATGAGTACACAAAGTACCAACTCCTTTGTGACACAGCAAAGGCAGTACTCAGAGGAAAATTTATATCTTTGAATGCCTACACCAACAAACTGAAGAAACAACAACTTAAGAAAGCACCTTATGCATCTCCAAAGAGAACAACAAGCCAAACCCCAAGTCAATAGGCAGAAGAAAATACTTAAAATCAAATTAGAAATAAATGACTTAGAGATATAAAAAATCGAAAGAATCAACAAAACCAAGAGTTGGTTCTTTGAAAAACTTGACAAGATAGACAGATCCCTAGCAAACCTGACCAAAAAAAAGAAGGCAGCACACCCAAATAAACAAGATGCAGAGATGAAACAGGTAATATCACCACAGAAACAACCAAAATTCAGAACACAGTAAGGGACTATTTTGCAAACCTTTATGCCAATAAATTTGAGAACCTGAAAGAAATGGATGATTTCCTAAAAAAAAAAAAAAATGATATCCCCAAACTTAACCATGAAGATTGCAACCTTCTAAACAGACCCATATCCAGCATTGAAATAGAAATGGCAATAAGTGATCTCCCATTCAAGAACAGCCCAGGTCCAGACGAATTCACAGCAGAATTCTACAAGGCCTTCAAAACAGAACTCACACCAATATTTCTCAAACTCTTCAATGAAATTGAAAGAGAAAGTTCACTGCCAAACACATTCTATGAAGCCAGTATAACCCTCATCCCAAAACTAGGCACGGACTCATCACAGAAACAGAACTATAGAATGATTTCCCTGATGAACACTGATGCAAAAATTCTCAACAAAATTCTTGCCAATCCATTTCAACAGTTCATCCAAACAAACAAACACCATGTTCAAACTGGATTCATCCCTGGGATGAAAAGTTGGTTCAATATACACAAGTCAATTAATGTAATCCACCAAATCAACCGGAGCAAGGTAAAGAATCACATGGTTTTATCTCTGGATGCGGAAAAGTCATTCTATAAAATCCAGCACCCATTTATGATAAAAGCCCTGGAAATATTGGAATTCCAGGGAACATTACTAAATATAATAAAGGCAGTTTCTGACAAACCAAAAGCAAGCATAATTCTAAACAGTGAAAGATAAAGCCATTCGCTTTAAAATCAGGATCAAGACAGGGATTTCTGCTCTCTTCAACATAGTACTAAAATTCCTAGCTAGAGCAATTAGGCAAGAAGAAAACATAAAGGGGATCCAAATAGGAAAAGATCAAGGTAAACATTCTCTCTTCACAGATGACATGATCCTATACCTAAAGAACCCCATAGACTACTCCCAAGCTATTAGACCTCATCCAAAACGTTGGCAAATTAGCATATTATGAAAAAAACTGTCAAAAATCAAAGGCCTTTCTCTATGCTAATGACCTAAAGACTGAGGCTGAAATCAGGAAAGCAACTCCTTTTCCAATAGCCTCACAAAACATAAAATACCTAGGAATAACCTTAACCAAAGAAGTGAAAGACTTTTATGATGAGAACTTTAAAAACAGGAAAAATGAAATTAAGGCAGAACTAAGGAAATTGAAAAACCTCCCATGCTCCTGGATTGGAAGGATTAGTATAGTCAAAATGGCAATATTGCCAAAGGCTATCTTCAAATTCAATGCAATACCCATTAATATCCCAACACCATTTTTTAATGAAATAGAGGAATCAATCCAGAAATTTATATGGAATATTTCTTTTTGAATAGTGTCATTTCTTCTCTGGTTTTCTCTCATTTTTCCCTTGTGAGCCCCCCCCCCAACACTTCTCCAGAAGTTGTATAGTTCATTTCCAACATAGGGTCTAGTATCACTGATGATTTACTCAATTATGTGCAATTCAGAAATAGAAATAACTTGACTTTAAATAATTTTCAGAAAAAGCTATTCCCTTAATTCATATGTTGATTATGTGATGAATGTCAAATTTAGGGCCAAGAAGCAATGAGGATAAATAAAATTTCATGCACACATCAGTTAAATAAGGCAAAGATTGATCCCCATAGCCACATATGACACTATCTCCTTCCTTTGTCAAAAAAGCAGATAAAAAATATTGTGCTACCATTGCCTGAAAGAGAACTGAAATTCTAGTATTGACATTAGACAAAACACATATTAAGAAATCAATTGTTAATTTAGTGATATTTTTATAACAGAATAGATACATCAAGAATAGATGACCATTAACATATAAATGTCAAAGTAGATTTCTGAAGCGTGTTGAATCAAAATGTACACAAAGAATGAAATATATAATTGAAGAATAACAGTTAAAAGTTGTATCCAGTATATTTTCATTTCTATGAAACTCCTTGAGAAAAACAACTTTAAAAAGAGAAATTTAACTGTGTTTATGGTTTCAGAGATTTCAATCCATTCTCAACTGGTTGTGTTGCTTTAGTAAAAAGGAGTCAGAACACCATGGCAAAAGACTGAGCTTGAAACAAATGGGTTCTCATCAGGAACTGAAAAGAACAGCAGAATATTCACTCTTTTCAAATGTGCATTGAACATTTTCTGCAATAGACCATATGCTGGGACAAAGAGGAGGCCTCAATGAATTTAAAGAGATCTAAATTAAGCAATGAAATTACAATTGAAAAAAAAACAGCACAGGAGATTTAGAGAGTTAACAAGTATTCATGAACAATATTCATGTAAACTAATGGCTCAGAGAGACACTTACAACAAAATTTGTAAACACTTGGTGACATGCAAATGAAACTAAACCATACCAAAACTGAGAAAATGCAGGAAATTCAATGTCCAGAAGACTATTACTATAAACATAGATATTCCAATAGAAATTTTATCTCAAACCAACAAACAAAAGACTCCATCTTAATAAATTGAAGAATGAAGTGAAAACCAAGCTCAAGCAAACAATAGGAAAGAAATAAAATTGAAAAAAGAAATAAATAAGCTAGAGACTTTGAAAACAGAAGAAACAATTATTTAAATCAAAAGTTGTTTACAAATGAATAGAACATTAATTTAAGTGAGTATGAAAAAAATTAAAAAAAGAAAGATGAACAGTATAATCAGTAATGAAAGAAGGTTGGTAGTAATGATTGCTTACACAAAAAAGTTTTATAAAAAATACGGTGAAAAGTTGTAGGTCTACAAATTAGGTAACCTAGATAAAATTGACAGATTTTGAGAAGCACAACAATTAAGAGTAGAAAAAATTAATAAAACTATGAATTAGAATGAGATTGGGTAATTTATGAGATTGTCTTAGTTAAAGAATAATTCCACAAAGAAAAAAATGGGCACATATGCCTTCTTCAATGAATTATACCAGACATTTAAATAAAACTAATACAAATAATTAACACACTATATTTTAATATTTAAAATTTGAAACAGAAGAGAGAACGTTCCCCCACTCATTTTCCTGTGTTAGTATAATGTTGCTCTAAATAGGTAAGCAGGAAAAAAATACAATTAACCTTCATATCAACATAATTTTTGAATACACATGAAAACAATTCATTTCCAAATAATTTATAAATATGTTAAATAATGATACACTGTAATCAAGTGGAATTTATTCAAAAGATGCCAGAATATTTCAATAATTGAAATAATTCAGTGTAATCTACCATAGTAAGAGGCTAAGACAGAAAAAAAAAGGTTCATGTCAGATGGTACAGAAATACAAACAATTCTATATGTTATTAGCAGAACTTACCCCCATCTTGTAGAAGAGATACCAAAAATTGTACAACAAATATTATACAAATGTAGAAAATATAGTATTTCTCCCTATGAACAGTCACAAGAAGTGCCAGAAGTTCTGGCAAGTTCAATAAGGGAAGTTCAATAACACTAGGCTAAATAATAAATTTCTCACTTTATAGGAAAAGTAAGAGGAAATGGACCCTGAACATAAACATAAACTATATGGAAATTAGAAATACTAGAATAATACCTTTTGGGGACCTAAGGCTCAATTTTGAGTTCTTAGACTTGATGAAATGCAAAAGCACACTCCATAAAATTTAAATTTATAAATTAGGCTTTATCAAATTAAAAAAAAAGGGCTTTGTGAAAAAATCTGTTGAGTGGATGAAAAGATGAGCTAAAGATGAGGAAGAAATATTTGTAAATCACATATCTGACACAAAACAACTATCAAATAAATAAAAATAACTCTTAAAACTCAACAATTGAAACAATCCAATTAGGCCACGAGAAAAAAAAAATGAACACACATCTCTCCAAAGAACATATGCAGATGGCTAATGAGCACATGAGAAGTTGTTCACCATCATTAACTATTACAAAAATGCAAATTAAAACCACAATGAGATACCACTACACACTTATCTGAATGGCTACACTAAAAAATAGTGACAACACTACAGGGGAGAATATGAAGATGTGAAGTCATTTTGCATTGCTGATGGGGAAGTAAAAGGCTACAGTGAATTTGGGTAACAATTTAATAGTTACTTTAAAAAGTAAACATCACCTACCATACAAAGTAGCGAAGCATCCTTGAGCAACTATCCCAAAGAAAAAATGACATGTAGACACACAAACGCTATATATGTTTTTTATTTTATTTTTAAAAGTAATTATTTATTGTCAAAATGATGTAGAGAGGGGTTACAGTTTCATACGTAAGGCAATGAGTACATTTCTTGTTCAACTTGTTACCTCCTCCCTCGTTTCCCCCCCCCCTCCTTTTCCCTCTCCCCCCCATGAGTTGTTCAGTTGTTTTACAGCAAATTGTTTTGCAAGTATTGCTTTTGGAGTCATTTGTCTATTTATCCTTTGTCTCTCCATTGTGATATTCTCTTTCCCTTCCCTAGCTCGAATACACATATATTCAGTATACAGGGTACTCAGTTGAGATAAAGTGATAGTGGGGATACAACCACAGGAAGGGAATACAAGAGAAACAAAAAAAAGGTACAGTTTCACATGACATGTTGAAAATATTTACAACATGGTATAACACTTGTTTCCATAAAATGGAGTTCATTTCACTTAGCATTATCTTATGTGCTCATAAGGGCATAGCTATAGAGCTATTGTGATCTTCTGCTATGACTAGCCTAAACCACTACAATTATTCCCTATGAGGGGAACCATAGAGTCCATGTTTCTTTGTGTCTGGCTCATTTCAATTAGTATAATTTTTTCCAAGTTTTTCCATTTCCTTATGAATGGGGCAATGTCATTCTTTCTGATAGAGGCATAGATTTCCATTGTGTATGTGTGCCTGATCCACTTGTCAACTGAGGGGCATCTGGGTTGGTTCCATATTTTAGAAATGACAAATTGTGCTGCAATGAACATTGTTGTGCTGGTGGCTTTATTGTGTTCTTGCTTGTAATCTTTTGGATAGATGCCCAAATGTGGGGCATAGGTGAGGTCTATGTTTAGCCTTTTGAGGAACCTCCATTATATGTGTATTTTTATAGTAGCTTTATTCACAATAATCAAAAACATAATAACACATGTTTCTTTAAAAGAAAAAAATCCATTCCATGCTGTTATAAACAGACTTCTGGTAACATCAAAATTTGTGTGTTGAGGTACTATCCCCCACCATCTTGGCATGCAATTTTTTGCAGAGATAAGGTCTTTACATGGGTAACTAAGCTCAAACAAATTTATTAGATTGAAGCACTACTCAATAGTGACTTTCCAAAAAGAAGATGAAATTTGAACAGGGTGTCTATGGCTCATGCCTAAAAATCCTAACCACTAAAGAAGCTAAGATCTGAGGAGCTAGCCCAGACAGAAAAATTCAAAAGACTTATTTCTAATTAATCAGCAAAAAAGCAAGAAGTAGAAGGGTTGCTCAATTGGTAGCACAGCAGCTATGAGCAAAAAAGATGAGAGAGCACACAAGTTGAAGCTTTGGGTTTGGCACAAGAATAAAAATAAAAAGATATAAACAAAAAAGAAAACTGGGGCAAGAGCACATAGAATATATAAGATGAAGATACAGGGAGAAGACAGGCATCTTAAAGCCAAGGAGAATGATTTAGAATAGATTATTGCCTCATGGCTTTTTACATCAACCCATTTCTTTTAACTTCATCATTCTTCAACCTCAGAGAATGCTGAGAAATTTTCTGTTGCCTAGGCCATTCTATGGTACTCCCTAGTAAACTAAGGCAAACTGGATTGACTACTTTTACCTTTCTAGGCCATAATATGAATGTATTTTGTTAAAAACCAGTCTACATTTTTTAGTTGGTATTTTGGATGAGATTCTTCAGTGTAAAAGTAGACATTCCAAAACTCAACACTATTGACTTTATTAAGCTTTATTTCTAGCTAGAAGGAAGGCTGGTTGACATCAGAATTTACCTGCTGAAGGAGCATCTGTCCCTGCCTAATGTCCATAGCTGAGCATCAACTCCTTCAATACTCAATGTTCTAACCAGGCATTGGTGGCTCAGGCCTGTAATCCTACCTACTCAGGAGGATGAGATCTGAGGATCATGGTTAAATCCAGCCTGGGCAGGAAAGTCCCTGAGACTCTTATCTCCAGTTAACCACAAGAAAACCTATAGTGGCACTGTGGCTCAAGGTTACAGGGTAGCCTTGAGCTAAAGAGCTCAGGGACAGCGCCCAGACCCCGAGTTCAAGCCCCAGTACCAAAAAGAAAACAAAACAAAACAAAAACAAAACCGCAGTATTATGCTTAAACTATGAGACAAGACTAAATCCATGCCTATTTGTGACCCTGCCCTTCCCAAGTGAAAACCCTGCATCTCACACAGTCTCACAGATCAGCATAACCTTGCCCACCTGAAAATTTTAAACAACAGTACTGGGCAGCTGCTAGGGAAGTAAAATAAAACCCTGTGCAATCAGAAACAATAGTAAAGTCCATCCAGAATCTATCATTTATCTATAAGTACACCTATCTATCCCCTCTCTCTCTCTCTTATCTAGCCTTGTTTCTAAATGATCTCTGTGTGTCTCTGTCCCTCTGTCTCTGACTCTCTCTAGTAAATTTATTTTCAACAACATCTTGAATCCATACAATAAAGAAAAATATTGACCTCAAGAAATGGTAATGTGAAAACTGGGTAGCCACATGGAAAAGCAGAGAGCTTATACTATATAGAGAAATTTACTTAGACTTCAAGAGTAAGTCTTTATGATCTTCTGTTTGGCAATTTTTTTTTTTTTTTGGCCAGTCCTGGGGCTTGGACTCAGGGCCTGAGCACTGTCCCTGGCTTCTTTTGCTCAAGGCTAGCACTCTGCCACTTGAGCCACAGCGCCCCTTCTGACCATTTTATGTATATGTGGTGCTGGGGAATTGAACCCAGGGCCCCATGTATATGAGGCAAGCACTCTTGCCACTAGGCCATATCCCCAGACCTGTTTGGCAATTTTTGAGAGACATCATTAAATATACAATAAATAAAAAAATGATAACAGTCCTCATAAAAATTTAAAATGTCTATGCTTTAAGTGATACCACTCAAAAGGTGACAAAACAGCATGAAAATGTGAGAAAGTATTTACAAAACTTATTTTGGGTCAAGGAATTATATTCAGTGTATTTTTAAAAATTGCTTATAATTTAATTAGATTAGGAAAACTAAACATATTTTAGAATGAGCAAAGAATCCAAATGGTATTGTAACATGTTAATAAACACACAAAAGATGTTCAGTATCATTAGACACCAGGGAAATGTAATTCATAACCACAGTGAAATGCATCTTATAGAATGTGTCAAGTAAAAAGGATCTCCAATACCAAGTGTTGGTGGAGATGTGAAAAAATTGAGGCTTATACACCCTGATGTGGGAATTTAAAATGTAGCTACTTTGGAAATTATCTGGCAGTTGCTTTGAAAGTTAAGCATAGAACTGTCATATTACTCAGCACTGATCATTTTAATTAGCATGGATTAATTGTACAAACTTCTTTCATTGTGGTATTTCTATATATGAATAAAATGTGCCTTTATCATGTTGACCCCTTCTATTTATCTTTCTTATCCATGATCTCCCCAGTCCCTCATACTAAAACTTTAATCCACTGTTTTCCCAAATGGGTTTAATTCTAGCCTTTGTATAGGTGCATCCAATATACTTTAATGCTTCCCCTTTACCGTAATTTCTTACACACCCACAACCTGATGGTCTAACCTAGTAACCTCTCTTTATCTTTATGTCCTTTATTATATATTGAAGAGAAGGTAAAGCATGTTACACTAAGAAATTTGAACATAAATGGTCATAGCAACATGCATATTAGTTAGAAACAACATATAGGTTGATCAACTGATAAATGGTTAACTTTTGTATGCATGTACATTCACCCAGGTATAAAAACATATAAGAAAAGAAGTACTGATTTTTAGTACTATACAAATGAGCCTTGGAAATGTGACATAAAGAACTAGAAGCCAGAGATCATGTAACTCATTTTACATGAAATGCAAAGAATAAGTACATAAATGGTTGCAGTAATCAAAAAGGTAATAGTGATTGGTAGGAAAAATAAAAGGATGGCAGTGACTGTTAACTAGCATATTCTCTCAACTTGTGCTGTGTGTGTGGGGGGGGGGTCTCTGTGTGCATGCGCATGCTTGCCCAAATTGGGGCTGGAAATCAAGGCCTGGTAACTGTACCTTCTCTTTTTGACTCAAATGAAGCATTCTACTACTTGAGCCACAACTCCATTTTGGCTTTTTGGTGGTTAATTGGAGATTTGAATCTCGTGGTTTTTCCTGTCTTAGATAGCTTTGAACTGTGATCCTCAGATCTCAGCATCTCGATTAGCTAGGATTATTGTTGTGAGCCACAGGCACCCAGCTCACTTGGTGTTTTTAAATACTTTTAATTAGATTTAAATGATGACTATACAATTCTGTTCAGAAGTATCTTTGTACCCCCTTTATATATAAAATTTATGAAATTGGAATTGTAGCTCTAAAAACATTGTAATAATTTTGCATCTATTTCTTTTAATAAAAAACCTATTTCAGATAATCACATTACTGTTTACCTGTATAACCTAGCTTAATTCAGTGTTTCTTCAGTTTGATTATATTTCTCATTTTTAATAACTAATTTCTTATTTTTATTTATGTTACTGTTTCTATACAAGTTTGGAGTTCTCCCATCCAGGTTGATTTAAATTCTGTATTTACTTTTTGTGTTTGTGAAAAGGTATCACTGTTCTGAAAGCCAACATTATATAATGGAGTTCTCCCATCCAGGTTGATTTAAATTCTGTCTTTACTTTTTGTGTTTGTGAAAAGGTATCACTGTTCTGAAAGCCAACATTATATAATTGCCATTAATTTATCCTTTTAACATTGTTCAAACTCTCCAATTTCTTCATCATATTCTCACCTAGCAACTCACTGATTTCTGGCTTATTCTGTATTTCTTTTTGCACAAATTACCAGGTATGTGCATTCTTTCCTACATATACTGTTTATGACATATAGTATATGCAAGATTATCTCTGAATGCTGACTCTTTCAATTAATAGTATATTTCATTCTAGGCTATATTCATAGAGATACTTTTTATTTTTACTTCCCAATTTAATAATAATAGTGGTTTGGGTGATATAGTATATTCAGCCACTCAACTATGTATGAATTTTTATCTTGCACTTTTGAATTATATTTTAATATTATAATGAATAGCTTTGAAATGTATATTTTTATATTGCTGGTTGTATTAATTCAGTGAAAGTAACAGTGAAAATTTAGGTACATAATGTAGTTTTCTTAGCTATTGCCTAGTACCTCTCCTGAAGTACACGTTTTCACACTAATAGTGAAGGAAAATCTTTGCTACCCCAAAACCTCCATATCAGAAAATATTTTAATTGTTTAATTTATTTTGCTTTATCAATGTTCTATATTAATTGCATTTCAGTGTAGTATCATTTCCCTTTCTAAGTATGAATAATTTGGAATTTATTTTATGGATTTAAGAGCTATTTTGCATGTGTTCTGATTTATATATTGACCATTTCTCTACTTTTCTATCTGGATTTTTGTTATTTATCCCTCAATATATAAATTTTATTTATTAGTCCATGCATCTTTTATTTTAGGGGGATACTGAAAACATTGGGGATTGAACTCGGTGTCAGGTGATTTTGAGACAAGCACTCTACCACTTGAACCACCTCTAGCCTTTTCTGTTTAATTTCTTTCCCAGACAAGGTGATGTACTTAAGCCTGAGCCAGGCTTAGCTGGCCCTGCCAACCTAGCCAGTGTAGTCAACCTCCTAGCTCTTCCTCAAGAGTAGCTGGGAAGATAGGTTTATTTCATCACACCTACCAAATGTGAGCCCCTAAAAGTAATCACTACTACCGAAAAATGCATAGTTTAGGCATTGTTGACGTAAAATTGACTTCTTCAGCTTTAACATGAATGTATTTTATAATAATAGTATTTAACTGTCATAACCGTGATGCTTGGGGCTTGGTTCTAATTCAGACACCTTCAGGAAAGTTTATCATTCTCTGTTAAATTGGACTATAGCCTCATCATTTTGTGCAAAAATGTTTGAGCCTTACATATAAAGGTTTTCTCTATGGCTATGTTTGTTATCATTGTTCTTTCCAAGATTTTCAAATCACCTTGTCAAAGGTTCTATTTATACAAAAATTGACAAATGATGCTATAGATCTGAAGATGTTGAAGGGTGCAGTAAAATTCTATTTCTTTTTTTTTTCTTTGCCAGTTCTGGGCCTTGGACTCAGGGTCTGAGCACTGTCCCTGGCTTCTTATTTTTTGCTCAAGGCTAGCACTCTGCCACTTGAGCCACAGCGCCACTTCTGGAGGTTTTTTATATATGTGGTGCTGGGGAATCGAACCCTGGGCTTCATGTATACAAGGCAAGCAGTCTTGCCACTAGGCCATATTCGCAGCCCTGAAGTAAAATTCTAATTAAAATTAATTGGAAAGAAACTGCCAATTTTGAAAGATATAAAATTCTAATCAATGCTAATAATAAATAAATTTATTTTAAAATCAGTGTGCTCACCCTTTTATGTAAATTAGATCCAGACCTTCCAGAAGTTAGTAAAGAACATTTACATCTTCAGACTATATCATACCAAATATCGTGCTTGTTTATTCTAGACCATATATAAAATTACTTTTTGTGAAAATTATTCCTCAATAACATGTCAACAGGATGATTTGATATCCTGAATCATTTATATTTGGTTTACAAATGTGTATTCAGTCTTCAATTTTCTATGTTTAGGTGATAAAATGCACAGATTTTCTGTTCAATGAGTCCTGATTGTGTTTGTGTGTGTGTGTGTGTGTGTGTGTGTGTGTGTGTGTGTGTTCGTGCATGTGTGCATGTATCTACTTACTTATCTAGTCCCTGAACTTCCTGCGGTCCTTTCCAGCTAATCCAATCTTCCACAAAAGCAGCTGCTGTTTGATTTCTATCACTATAGATTAATTTTGTCTGTTCTTGACTGTTCACCTTCTTTATAACTTTGTGATTTTATAAACTCCAATTCAATTTAAAAAACGCTAATTGAATCTTTTCATGAAAAACAGTTCCAAATGTGTGTTTGTGCTTATCTCATATCTACATTATCCCCTTGATACTTAGAGCTGCTATGTTCCTACTTCATTACATTATGTTTTCAAGGCAGAAGTGCAATAACTAAAACAGCACATCTTGTTGCAGACAAGATGAGTTTGTATGATAAGAGAGGAAAGGAAGGTTTGTATTTTGTAACAAAATCTTATTGTGCTGTCCATAATGTGTTGACTCTATTTGGACTGGAGAAACGTTTTTACCATGTTCATAATAATTCATAGATTTGTCTAATTGTGCAGTAAAGTTTGTGACACAAAACTAAACATATGCCAAAATATATAAAAAATAAAGATTTTTAACTAACATACTAATTATACAAGGAGTGAGTTTGTTGTTGTATTTCCACATGTTTGCAATGTATTCCCATCAGTCTCATTCCTCTATTATTCCCCCTTTCCCATTATACCCCTTCCCAACCAAATTTCCAAGGTTTCATTCTTCTATTTTATAGTTGCAAACAATCTAAAAAATTAAAATTAAAAACTGATTTATTAACAAATAACTTTTTTTTTTTTTTGGCCAGTCCTGGGGCTTGGACTCAGGGCCTGAGCACTGTCCCTGGCTTCTTCTTGCTCAAGGCTAGCACTCTGCCACTTGAGCCACAGCGCCACTTCTGGCCATTTTCTGTATATGTGGTGCTGGGGAATCGAACCCAGGGCCTCATGTATATGAGGCAGGCACTCTTGCCACTAGGCCATATCCCCAGCCCAACAAATAACTTTTGAGAGATTCTAGACTACTTAGGACTCAAATAGAAAATTTCCAGAGCTATTTTACATAGTTATTTTGGCCCATAAAATGCAGGTTGACAACAATTGTTGCAGAATGTGGCCTTTGAATGCACTAGATGAAAATCTATGATATATAATCAAAACTGTATGTACTACATTTGTTTCAATGTGCCATGACTTGTCATTCATTATACACAAGATGTTGAAAGTAATTTTTAATGTTTAGAAAAACAAATATTATGTTAGTCTAAATAAATCAGTTGTTTGTAAAGAGATGAGAAAAAAAATCTTAACATTTTACCAATCGTTTGTATCACTGAAATTGCTATTTTAAAATATTTTTCATGCTGGTCCTGGGGCTTGAACTTGGCTGACCTGGGCTCTGTTGCTGAGCCTTCTCACTAAAACCTAGCATTCTACCAGTTTGAACTACAGCTATATTTTCAGCCTTTTCTGATGGTGAATTGGAGATAAAAGTATTATGGACATTTCTGCCCAGGTTGTAGCTTCTTGAGTAGTTAAAATTCCAGGCATAAACTATGGGTCCTTCAAGCTGTTACTTATGGTACTAATAAAAAAAATACTGCTGATTATTCCATTCCTATCAGTAAGTGCTAGTCAGACATAAAAAAAATTATGATTCTTATGAGCAAAATACACTGAATACAGAGCATAAATCATATTTTATGTGGTTTTCTTGCTTAAAATCTTCTACCAAAAATGTGCTAATCATAAGCTTTCAAGAAGATGTGAAGTTTATATTACATTCTAAAGAACTGTAGAAGATAACAGGTTAAATTATGGAAGAGTTCCCTATGTTAGAACTTTTAGTCTTAAGCACAGTGTAGGAAAGTAAAAAAGGTATAAGAAGTAGCATTGGAAATAACATCAATGATAAACCACTTGTTTCCATATTTTGGAGATCATTTCTTTTAGCATCATCTTATGTGATCATATGTACATAGCTATTAAGCTACTGTGTTCATCTGTAGGATTATCCTAAACATATAAAAATTATTACCAATAAGAGAGGCTCACATCACTTATTATGATTTTTTGCTAAGTCTTTCCATTTCCTCACAAATGGGCAATGTCATTCTTTCTGACAGAAGCATAGAATTCTCTTGTGTATATGCACAACAATTTATTGCTCCATTCATCTACCAATGGGCATTTGGGTTGATTCCATATTTTAACTATGGCAAATAATTCTGCTATGAACAAGGTTGTGCCTGGTGGCTTTTGAAATTATTTCTTTTTTCTTCTGTTCATCTTCCCTATGATTTAGCCCCTGTTGTCACTGCATTTGATTCTGGTACCCTGGGTTTTCTTTTTATATATGTCTGTCTGAGTTAGGGAAGAGAAGGGGAGGGGAACATTAAAATGGTGAGACAAAAGGGTAAAAGAAAAACCAATGCAATAGCAATACTTACAAGACAATATGTTATAAACTAACTGTACAACTTGGGGGGCGGTGGAATTGGGGAAGAGGGAAGGTGGGAGAAAAGTGAGAGAGGGGGTAAGAAGTTGGACATGAAATGTACTATCTACCTAATATATGTAACTGTAACCCCTCTGTACTTCACCGTGACAATAAAAATTAAAAATTATATAAGAAAAATAAGTAATGTTGATGATAAAGTTCCTACCTAGCAAGTGCAAGGTCCTGAATTCAAACTGTAATACAAGTAAAAAAAAGGAAAGAAAGTGTTAAATTATAGATACACATGAAGAATTCTTGTTTGGAATTGGAACATTGCCAGTATATTATAACAGAATTGACTCTAGAAGAAGAATATCATCTGAAAATTTTAATTTTTTAATTACACTATTATAAAAACACCCATAGTACTTATAATTTTAGTATTCATAGTAATTCTACATTACCATTTCCACTCCTCAACCTTCACCATATTAATTCCTGTGACATTTCTTAAATGGCCTCCTTGAAAATCATACATAGAAAATTATACTATAATATAAAACACAAAAGAAACGTACTTTACAAAGCACTGGATTGCTTTCAGAATGAAATTGTGGCCAAAAGTTGTGAAAAGTTACTTTGCAACATATCAGGGCTTGTATTTCAATTTTTGATGAATAAGAAATAAAATTAAAATATGAGCAAATAAATATTGAAGTTAAAGTGTTATGTTTTTCACTTTTAAAGAGAGGTATAATATTTGAATAATCTTATCATAAAGTGATTGGTATATATCACAAAATGTTTAACTCAATAATCCCTGTATTACAATACAGAACAAGTCCTCAAGTACTGAACTGAGTAAGTATGGCCTCTTCCAATTTTTTAATTTGTAAAGTATTAAGATCATTGGTGAGGTGACATATAGTGAAAGGGTTAGAACGTTTGTTCTGTAATAGAGTAGTTTTTAAATTCTATTTTGCTAACTTCTATGCATAGTCTTCCAGTGCATTTACACTATGAAGCAGAATTCTGTGTTTCAGTGTTAGTATAAGAAAACTAGGTTTAAAATTGAATTTGATACTAAATACATTTTATCTTTCCCTAATTTTTTTCTGCAACTTTTCATATAGTTTTGTTTTGTAATAAATAAAAAGCAGAGTAAGGAAACCACATCTCTCTTCCTCCCTCCCTCCTTCCCTTCCTCCATCCCTCCCTCCCTCTCTCTCTCTTTCTCTCTCTCTAACACACACACACACACACACACACACACTCACATGCATATACTGAAAAAATAACCACAAAGTACTAACTTATGATCATCTGCATTTTATATTCAAATAATTGCTTTTTTTCCAAAAACAGCTCAGTTAATCCTCAAAATAACTGAACAAAATATTATTCTGTGCCAGGTTACAATTTTATATATATAAATTTCAAAGAAATAAGTCAGCATTTACAGAAACACTATACAAATGAAGGGAATGTATCTCAGAGTGTTTAAAATAATTAGCTTGATATCATGAAACTAAGAGTTGGTACTATGACTAGGACAAGGGAATGCAAGTTTTCAGAGATGATTCTCTTTCTGCTTAACCATACTATACATAGTACATTTTAAAATAATAATAGAAAAATCATTTACCTTCCTTCAAGTGTTATTAAATATGTGGGAAACATGATCACTGAGTGACTCTTCTGTCTTATTTTTATTGTAATGAGAACACTTGAGATATATAATGTTGCCGAGGATATTTCAGCATTTTTTGTTATATAACTGAAACTTTATACCTATTGGACAGCAGACCCATTTTGCCTTCCATCAACCCACAGAAACCCCCATCATACTGTGTTTCTACATATTTTAACACCTAGCACAGTAATATAAGTATCTAATATGAGAAAAATCATGCATGAGCTATTCTTTTGTGACTGCTTCTTTTGCTTAACATATTGCCCCCACTGTAATACACTGTTACATATGGTATGATTTCTTTCTTTATAAAGGCTCCAGTGAAATCACTGTTGTAATTACTTTCAACATGCCATCTGAAATGGTAACTTTTTGTTGTTGTTGTTGATCCTCTTGTACCCCCTTCCTGTGGTTGTACCCACGCTATCACTGTATTTCATCTGAGTACCCTGGATACTGAATATACATACTGGTATTAGTACTAGGAAAGGGAAAGAGAGTATCAAAATCGAGAGATAAAGGATAAAAAGACAAATGACTCCAAAAGCAATACTTACAAAACCATTTGGTGTAAACCAACTGAAAAACTCATGGGGGGAGAGGGAAACAGGGAGGGGGAGGAGGGGAAATGAGGGAGGAGGTAAGAAATTGTACAAGATATGTACTCACTGCCTTATGTATGAAACTGTCACCCCTCTGAATATCACTTTGACAATAGTTATTAAAAAAATAAAAGGAATGCCACACTTAGAGAGGAAGAATTTGAAGGCATAACTCTTTTGAACAACTATAGTACCGCTTATCAAAATGAATACGAGGAAGTGGAAACACTGTGGGGGGGCTGGCGCAGGAATGGAGGGAGGGAGGGTCAGCAAATGCAGCTATCATATCCAATGTACATTATGTTAGAAAATGAACTATGTTATGGAAACGACTGTTATATCAATGTTGTAACTACTTTCAACATGCAATGTGTAACTGTAGCTTCTATTATTGATGATCTTCTTGTATCCCCTTCCTGTGGTTGTACCTACACTATCTCTGTATCTTATATGAGTATATTGGAAACCGTGTATACTGGTATTAGAAGTAGGAAATTGAAAGGGAATACCAAAATTGAGAGACACAGGGTAAAAAAAGACAAACAACTACAAAAGCAATACTTGCAAAACTGTTTGGTGTAAATGAACTGAACAACTCATGGAGGGGAAAGGGAAAGGCGGAGGGGGGAGGGGGGAATGAGGGACGAGGTAACAAACAGTACAAGAAATGTATCCAATGCCTAATGTATGAAACTGCAACCTCTCTGTACATCAGTTTGATAATTTTTTTTTAAAAATGAACTATGTAACGAGGATAGTGGCTGGAAGAGGAATATGAGGGAGAATGAAAGGAGTGACATTGACTGAGAACCATTATACTGGTAACTTGACTTATGGAATTGCAACCCCTTTGCATTTAATAATAACAATAAAATGCAAAAAAGTGGTAAAAAAAAAAAAAGAAAGGCTCTAGTGAATAAGGATCCCGTGTAAACATATGCTGTATATCCTTTATCTATTCATCTATTGATAAATACTTGGGTTGTTTTCACAACTTGGCTATTGGGAATTATGGTGCAAGAAATTTTGGAGTTCAACATACTAATTTGGATATACATGCAGAAATGGGTTTACTAAGAAACCTCCATGAGGGCTGGGGATATGGCATAGTGGTAAGAGTTCTTGCCTCTTATACATGAAGCCCTGGGTTGGATTCCCCCAAACCACATACACAGAAAACGGCCAGAAGTGGCACTGTGGCTCAAGTGGTAGAGTGCTAGCCCTGAGCAAAAAGAAGCCAGGGACAGTGCTCAGTCCCTGAGTCCAAGCCCCAGGACTGGCCAAAAACAAAAAAAAGGAAACCTCCGTGATATTTTCTAAAGTCATTGTTCCAATTTACATTTCCATTACACTTTACAATGGTTTCAATTTCAACACTTTCCTCCGGATGCCTGTTATCTTTTGAAATTTTGATTTGAGAAAATCCCAACGATTATAATGTGATAGTTCATTGTGAATTTGATTTGCATTTCACAATGATACTTAGAATTGTTTCCATATATCTGTTTGCTAGTTGTATGCCAATTTTAGAAAAATTCATTATTTTGTACTTTAATATTATTTTCAAGGTGATATAAGGCAGGCTTATATTTATAAACCTAAGGTAATGAGTACATTTCTTATTGAACATTGTTACACACTTCCTTCTTTTTCTCTCACTTTCCCTGCTCCACCCCCAACCCCATCCTCCAAGTTGTATCATTCATTTCCAACATACTATCTTGTGAGTATGACTGATGCATTGGTTTGCCCTTTGTCCTTTGTCTCACCATTTCTGAATTCAGGGACAGGCAAATGCTTTACCACTTTTATTTTGCTTTATTGCTATAAATAGGGTCTTGTGTTTCTACCTTTGCCCATCTTAGCCCATAATCCAACTACATATCCTTCCATAAAGTTGGGATTACAGAGTGCACTACCACAAGCAACCTCTAGAATGAGATGTGTATCTCACTGTCTTTATTTTCAGGATGGCTTCAAACTATTATCCTCCTGATCTCTACATCCTAAGATGTCATGCCTAGCTCCTTTTCCTATTTTTAACTTGACTTTCTGGCATGGATCTTTTTGCTTACTGTTGCTGAGGCATAAGAATTCTTTATTTTGGATATTTTCATCATAACATATATGTGGATTGCAAATATTTCCCCTATTTCGTAGGATACCTTTTTCAGTTCATTTATTTTATTGTGCAGAAGCTTTATAATTTGGCATACATTGTGTTACTGATTTTTACCTTCTTTTGCTTTTGCTTTATATCATATCTAAGAAACAGAGGAAACCAAACCAGGGATTTTTTTTCTTAGCTTTTATTCTAGGAGTTTTATGATATACTTAGTTTTTACTCTATATTTCCATTGATTTTTGTGTATGATAAAAAAAATAAAAATCAGGTTTCTGTACATGATGATCCAGTCTTATTGGTAGCATTTGTTGAAGAAATTCTCTGGTCCTTTATCCATTGTGTGATTTTGGCATTCTTTCTGAAGAAGAATGTATTTGCATGATACTTTTTACCCTCAGGATTTCTATTCTGTTCAACTGGTACGTATGTTTAGATTTACCCTTGTACTGTATTGTTTTATACACTACTGTTTTGAGATATCTTCTAAAATCTAAGTGCAATACCTCCAGTTTTGTTCTGGATTATTTTATGCATTTAGAATATTTTCTGATTCCATATACATTTTCCATATTTATAAATGGCTATTGTATTTTGACAAGAATTTCATCAAATTTGTATGTTTCTTTGGATAGTGCTATGGCTTTGATATGATTTGAATATCGTCCTCAGAGCTTCTTGTGCTATAAGCTTGATTCCCCAGTATGGCCATATGAGAGATAAAGGAACTTTTAAAAACTGGGGCCTAGTGGAAGGTGTTGGGGGTCACTGCAACATTTCCCTTCAAAAGGACCAATATTAGTTCAGGAGTGAACTAGTTTTTGCAAGATTGAGTTGTTATTAAAGAGCAAGCCATTCCATTTATCATCCTGGAGCTTCCTGTCTCTTTGTGTGATCTTCCTTTGCCTACCATTGTGATGCAATTAACCATCAGGATTCACCATGTTCTTGAACCTCCAGAACTGTGAGTTTAAATAAACCTCTTTCTTGTATATAATACCAAACTATAGATATTATTCAACAACAGAATATGAATTAATACAAATGATATGAGCACTATAATACTGTGATTAATGTACATTATCTCTATTTGTAACTGTTTTGTCACCAGTAAATTGTAATTTTCTTAGTGTGTTCTTCAATTCTTGTTTAAGTTTACTCCTTAAGTATTTAACTTTTTGACCATTCTGTAAATGGTGCTCTTTTCTTAATTGATTTTTTTAGAAGACAGTTTGTTATTAGTCTAGTATTGCTAATAAACATAAATTCAATGATATTCAAGAAAATACACAAAACCAAGAAAATACACAAAGTTTCAATAGCTCATTAAAAGACTATACACAAGAACTGAGTTGTATTTATCCAAGTTAATTAATATGATATAATACATTAATGTAATGGAATCTTCATATCACATAATTTTATCTATAGAGATAACATTTTTGATAATATTCAAAACGATTTATGATTTAAAAACCCCTATATATATGGCTAGGGATAAATAGAAATTACGCTATTGTAATTAAGACTATATGCATAAACCCCATTGATATCTCATTCAGTAGTGAAAAGTTTAAAGATCTTCTGCAACTTCAGAAATATGACAAGGATACCCTCTCTTATTTTCAACATAAGAGTGAGTGCAAACTCACCTATAACAGTTAGGCAAGAGAAAAGAACTAAAAACAAACATCTCAACAAGAAGGAAATAAAATATCCTTTGTAGATAACATGATTGTACATACATAAAATCTTGTAAAATACTGTTAGAACTATTATTTGTATTTAGACAACTTGGCTAGAGCTAACAGCTCACAAGAAACAGTATTATTTCCATTTTAGTTCTTTTCATTTTTACACCTGCACAATTTGGAGAATCTAAGTATATATTACCCATAACCTATTCTTTCTGCTTTAATAGTAGAATTCTGATGAAAACCAGTACATCTTGTTTTTTGTTTTCTAGTTCTGGAGTTTCAACTCTGCACCTCATGATTGTTAGGGAGGTGCTCCCTCAGTATGCATCTTCCTCCAGTCCATTTTTGTTATTTTTGCCCCATATTTTTTTCAAGACCTGTCTCATGTCTTACAATTACACCTGGAGTCTATCTTATACTATGATTTTCCTACCTATTATTTTGGCCTCTCTCCTTGCAGCTGGGAACATAGTTGCCTTATGCCATTCCTAGATTATCAAAGTGATTTCTCCCTTTTTCCCTAGGGTGGCATCTAATTGAGATTCTCTCAATCTCTGCCGCCAAAATAGCTGGAAATAGAGCTGGAAGCCCGCGGGCCGGAGACGCTGCTGCTGCAGGATCGCGACTGGAGCATCTGAGTAATAGCTCTTCAAGTCTACAATTAAAAATGGCCTCTAACAAGACTACATTGCAAAAAATGGGAAAGAAACAGAATGGAAAGAGTAAAAAAGTTGAAGAAGCAGAGCCTGAAGAATTTGTTGTAGAAAAAGTACTGGACCGAAGTGTAGTGAATGGGAAGGTAGAATATTTCCTGAAGTGGAAGGGATTTACAGATGCTGATAATACTTGGGAACCTGAAGAAAATTTAGATTGTCCAGAATTAATTGAAACATTTCTTAATTCTCAAAAAGCTGGTAAAGAAAAGGATGGTACAAAAAGAAAATCTTTATCGGACAGTGAATCTGATGATAGCAAATCAAAGAAGAAAAGAGATGCTGCTGACAAACCAAGGGGGTTTGCTAGGGGTCTGGATCCTGAACGAATAATTGGTGCCACAGACAGCAGTGGAGAATTGATGTTTCTTACGAAATGGAAAGATTCAGATGAAGCTGACTTGGTGCTGGCATAAGAGGCGAATATGAAGTGTCCTCAGATTGTGATTGCTTTCTATGAAGAGAGACTAACTTGGCATTCTTGTCCAGAAGATGAAGCTCAATAATTGTTTGCATTGCTTTTTATATATATTTATACATATATATAAAATCCGAGTCTTGGTTTTTGAATTAATGGTGTGAAACAATAACTACATTCTAATGAAAATCAAGTATGTCATGTTGGTTTGGAAAGTAGTATTGGGGGAGTTGAGGTTTTTCTTTTTTCCTCAATAGCACTGGTTACTTTGAACAAATATAATAAAGGCTTTCTGTAGTTGCTTTATCAGAAAAGAATGTTTAATACCATGGTATATTTCCTCTGCATTCAGAAACAGATTGTGGCTTTTTTTAATATTAGGCAATTTTTTGGGGTCATTACTTAATCAGAACAACTTGTCTTTAACTGCTATGTTGAAGGACCATCCTGAATTTTCTTTTTTGTGTTTGTGTGTGTGTAAACAAAATACTTACATAGGTAGTTTTTTGTTTTGGAGATTTTGCTTGTTTAGAGGTGTTGGGCATCAGACCCACAGCCGTGCATATGTAGGTAAATGATGTATCACTTAGTTACATCCCTGGCCCTTGTTTTAGTTTTCTGTTGATTTTTGAGACAGGGTCTCTAGGCAGCTCAGGTTCACCTTGAACTTCCTAGGTAGCCAGGCTAGCTAGCCTCGAACTTTAGGTCCTCCTGCCTCTGCCATAGATAAGCAAATGCAATAGCTTTGCAAAACTTCTTGAAAGGAAAAAATTTAAGCTAATAACAGCTTCCCTCACCCAGATGAGAAAAGACAAATCTTGATTTCCTTTCACTAAAATTTTCTGTAGTGAGCATTCCTTTACAGAATATTGGGTCATGGGCTATCTAACACTCAGCTCATGGAAATGTAAAATCAGCTGGTTAGAGATGTGACTATTTAGGACCTACTGGCCTAAATGAATGGACAGAATTTTATAATTATTGACCTGCATGCTTTTTCTTTATCCCAACTCATTCCTTACATGTAGGCTCAATTGTTTTCAGTATTGGGTTACTGGTTCCACAAAAGCCAGAGAAACAACTTTGTAGTAATCAGAATGTTACCCAACTGTATATTGTTTACTTTATTGTAAATAATGGTGAATAGTGGTCAATAAATAGTTTTATATTCCTTTAAAAAAATAGCTGGAAATACAGTTGTGAGTCACCATTCTTCTTTCTGCTGTATAAAGACGTCATTTAAAACGTCAGTGAAACCACTTTCAAATAAACAATTTAATAAAGAATTCACTCCAAAAATTTTTAATCAGTTCTGTCAAAATACAAGTAATTATGTGGATTATAGTCTCTGCTATTCATCAGACCATTCTAAGAAAATCAATATAAAAAGCAGAAATTATCATTTTGTTTCTTTTTCATTATAGCAGATATATGAATGTCCAGTAGTACTTAAATATTCTGTAGGAGTCAATTTGAGACTATGTTAAAATTTGTGAAATACAACCTTCCATCCGTTCTGTTCATATTCTGAAGTTAATTTTTTTAATTCAGGAGATGCAGTATTCATTCATATAAATAGTATCAAAGCCACCAAGTTATTATAAGGCTTCACTTAACTCTAGACTGGAATGATTAAAGTTACACTTCTTACTAACCAATTAGTCACTATCCAGAGATTTCACTTTCATAAATGATGTCTGTGAAAACTTCACTGGGGCAGCTGTAGCAACTCATAATGCAGGGATGCTTCACTTGACTTACAAGAGTAGTTTGTTGGAACCTCTTTCATAAATGATGTCTGTGAAAACTTCACTGGGGCAGCTGTAGCAACTCATAATGCAGGGATGCTTCACTTGACTTACAAGAGTAGTTTGTTGGAACCTCAAGATAAAAAAGTGATTCTATTATGCTCTTTGGGATATCTCATCTTCTCATTGCATACCAATTAAAATTATATGTTACCTTATTAATTTATTTCTTATCACTAACCATATATCTTATGCTTGATCCATACCAAGCCACTCACAAACCCCTAAATATATAGTTTATCTGTCAAAAATGTCTTCTCTGAATTCTCCACATAACAAAGCCAGCATGTTTATTTTATGGCATCATTTGACTGAATTAAGTTTGATATTTAAGAGTGCCCAGGGGAAAACTGATATTTAATTAGTGAAATTTTTCCAATACACACCAGTCTTTCAACAGGCAAGATTTTCATTAAAAGCAATATTATATCCGAGCAGAAAACTCTTATCATAGGCATCTATTTTTCAGAATACCTTAAATCAGTTAAGACATGACAACCTCCCTGTGGAATTTTTTTTCTTAAACTCTGCTTGCCGATTCAAAGATTTAAAATAAATGGTCTCCAACAGGCAGAGCTATAGAAATTATGTCATTCAATTTCACCGGGTGAAATTTCAAGGTTTGGGAATTTGATGATCTTGAAAAATTCACATAGGAAAGAAGCATGGATTAAGATCATTCTCAGGCTTTAAGCAGAAAGGCTCAGGTTGATATACTTTCCAAGGACTGGTACGTGCTTGTGAGTTTTTGACAGAAGTAAACACGGAAATGTGTAAAGACCTATTTATTAAAGGTAAACTCTATCATATTTTCTTATAGAGTCCTTTGCTAAATTTTAGCATCAAATGTTATTTGTAGATAGCTATGCTTAAAAGTTAAAATGTACTTTCTTGCTGTTCATATATTTAGTGTGTAATAAAAATTATACCAAATAGTTCACCATAGTATTTCATACAGGCATAGATTGTATTTTAAACAGAGTAGTCCTCTCTATTGTGTTCTCTTTTCCTGCCCCTCTACCCAACTCATAAAAAATAAAAAAGTCTCTTTTGGGCTATTAACAGCACTCATGGCATGAAGTAACAGGATATAGGACAAACAGGATAAATATGGTGAATTAGGTTCTATATGTGAAAATAGAACAGGGAAACAGATTGAAATTATTTTCTAATAGGGCAAGAACAAAGACAGAATTATGGAGCGAGTAAGTTATATGCCATTATAGGCTACTGTAGGTAGTTGCCAACATACTTTTGTAATTATACCCAAAGGCACTGTTATCTTATAGGGGAGTTCATACCATTCTATTTGTATGCAATCACTGAAATAATACATTTAAAATAACAAACACTATTTTTACTTTACAAAATAAATAATAGCAAAGAGTTTTAACATCTAGTGAAGTAGATTACCTTTAGTAAATAAAAAAGATTTTAATCCATACAATGATAAAGTAATAGAAAAATAATAAATTCTGCTAGATAAGGTGTGCAATATAGCAAGATAGGAATGCAGTTCAGATCAGTTTTCTAGCTAAATAATAGCATTAAGCATGGAAGAAAGGATTCAATCAATGCCAAGTGCTCCTGTACCTGTCTGAATGTGTGGGTAATTATTTACTTGAGTCTACACTTATATGTAGCAATGATTCAAGCAGATCGAAACTAAAATACTTTCCACAATAAAAACAAAGGTTTATTTAATACCTTATTCTTTAGTAAGAAAAAGTACTTAGATAAGGTCCTTAAGACTAACAAAAGTCTCTGAAAATATTAATATATATCTAAAATGAAGAAAAAGTTGTATTCATTTCATCTCGTGACATTTCAATAAGTATTTTTGTTAAGGACATCAATTATGCTACAAGTAATTTATCTATTCACTTTGCATCTTCTAATATTAAAGTAATTTATATTTTATTTTGAAATAAAAGACTAAATTACATTAAACTAAGCATATAAACAACACTTCCATTTGTATTATTATTGATATTTAATTTGAATGAACTTTTAAAGACAGTCATATTCATAATTTTATTTTATATGAAATTATAATAGAATGTAGTATTGTTTTGTTTTACAAATGAGTCAAATCACAGTTGTATTTCCGTAAAGCTACTACAAATTTACTGAGAAAAAATTAGAAATGTAAATTATTCTTACATATCTATGAAAAATGAACTAATTCTTCTGAATATTTTCCACATATTTTGATTCCAAGTAGAGTTACATATGAATTCATGTAAAAAGTGTAAGTGAAGCATTAAATATACATATTTGATATATTTTTTAAATGTGCATATTTTGTAATAAGAAATAAGAGAGATATAAAACTTATGTTTCATTCACTGGAAACTCACCAGCTTATGGAATTAGTCATCTCATTTATGAGCAGTGCAATTCCTCTTGACAAATCATTCATATGCTGATACTACTTCATGGCTATGAATGTTTGGCTAATCTTCACTAAAATCTTTCCAGTGTTTCTTTCTCCCATAGCAATCATTTTTTAAAATGTGGCCAGTCTTCTTAACGACCTCCTATGCAACTGAAGTCCATCTGCACAAACATGTCCATTGCAGCACTATTGACAATAATTAAGAAATGAAAATGATCCAAATATCTATTCACTGATGACCAGATAAATGTAATTTGGTGCATATGCATGATGAAATACTCTTTAATCATCAGAAACAATGAAATCCTAACATTTGTGACAACACAAATATGGCTGGAGATCATATTGCGCTAAATTAGGCACAAAAATACAAGCATTACTTATGTAGCTTACATATGGAATCTGAAAAGGTTGATTACATTAACATTGGGGGTAGAATAGTGACTACAAGAGACTGAGAAAACAAAAGTTAAAGTATAAAAGTTAAAAAGAATTGTATAATTCAGTGCCTTTATTCTTGCTATTTACTTAGTTTGAAATGATTATTTTTCCATTTCTATAAGGCAAATTATTACTTAGTTCTGAATATTAAGAAATCTATCACAATTTCCAATACAATCCCAGAGAATGTGTTCATTCTCCATCAATGCAATTCTATATATGTCAAAGCATCAAAGCAATATTTTAACATATATTTAGGATGTAAACTTTATTTATTTATTTATTTATTTTTCCTCAAATTTTTATTATCAAAGTGATGTACAGAGAGGTTACAGTTTCATACATTGGGCATTGGGTACATTTCTTGTACTGTTTGTTACCTTGTACCTCATGCCCCCCTCCCTCCCCCCCTTTCCCTCCCCCCCGAGTTGTTCAGATCACTTACACCACACAGTTTTGCAAGTATTGCTTTTGTAGTTATTTCTCTTTCTTTACCCTGTGTCTCTCAAATTTGGTATTCCCTTTGAATTTCCTATTTCCAATACCAATAAACACGGTTTCCAATATACTCAGATAAGATTATAGAGATAGTGTAGGTACAACCATAGGAAGGTGATACAAGAACATCATCAATAATAGAAACTACACATACACATAGGACGTTGAAAGTAGTTACAACTGTGATATATCAGTTGTTTCCATAACATGGAGTTCATTTCACTTAGCATCATCTTATGTGTTCATAAGGGTATAGCTATTGGGCCTTGTGATGCTCTGCTATGGCTTGCCTAAGCCTTTACTAATTATTCCCAATAAGGGAGGCCATAGAGTCCATGTTTCTTTGGGTCTGGCTCACTTCACTTAGTATAACTTTTTCCAAGTCCTTCCATTTCCGTACAAATGGAACAATGTCATTCTTTCTGATAGAGGCATAAAATTCCATTGTGTATATGTACCACATTTTCCTGATCCATTTGTGTACTGAGGGGCATCTGGGTTGGTTCCAGATTCTAGCTATGACAAATTGTGCTGCGATGAACATTGTTGTGCTGGTGGCATTACTGTGATTTTGTTTGTGGGCTTTTGGATAGATACCCAACAGTGGGGCTGCTGGGTCATAGGGGAGTTCTATATTGAGCCTTCTGAGGAATCTCCATACTGCTTGCCAGAGTGGCTGAACCAGTTTACATTCCCACCAACAATGAAGTAGGGTTCCCTTTTGGCCACATCCCCTCCAACAATTGTTATTATTAGTTTTCTTGATATAGGACATTCTTACTGGGGTGAGATGGAATCTCAATGTTGTTTTGATTTGCATTTCCTTTATGGCCAGTGATGTAGAACTTTTTTTATATGTCTGTTGGCCATTCTCATTTCCTCATCAGAGAAGTTTCTTTGTAGGTCTTTAGCCCACTTGATGAGGGGGCTATTGGTTCTTTGCGGTTTTGTTTTGGAAGAAGGTAATTTTTTTAGTTCTGCATATATTTTAGAGATGAGGCCTTTGTTGAATGTCAGGTAAAGATCTTCTCCCAGTCTGTGGGCTTTCTGTTTATCTTGAGAGCTATGTCCTTTGCCTTGCAGAAGCTCTGCAGTTTGATGCAGTCCCATTTGTCCAACCTTTCTTTGATTTGTAGCCTTTCAGGGTCTTTGTTAAGGAAGTTCTGTCCTGTGCCAAGGAGCCCAAGTGCTTCTCCTACTCCTTCGTTTAGTGTTTTCAGGGTGCCTGTTTTGATTTCAAGGTCTTTAATCCATTTGGAATTGATTTTGGTGCAGGGTGATATATAAGGATCTAGTTTTAGTTTGTTGCATGTGTTGAGCCAGTTTTGCCAGCACCACTTGTTAAAGAGGCTATCTTTCTTCCATACTATTGTTTTAGCTCCTTCATCAAAGATTAAGTAGGCGTAGTTCTGTGGGTTCAATTCTGGGTCTTCAATTCTGTTCCCTTAGTCTTCAGGCCTGTTCCGGGGCCAATACCAAGCTGTTTTTATTACTATAGCTTTATAATACAGCTTGAAGTTGGGTATTGTAATTCCTCCAGCACTGTTCTTTCTGCTTAGGAGTGTTTTTGCTATTCTAGGTCTTTTATTGTTCCATATGAATTTCTGGATTGCTTCCTCTATTTCATTAAAAAATGGTGTTGGGATATTAATGGGTATTGCATTGAATTTGTAGATAGCCTTTGGCAATATTGCCATTTTGATTATATTAATCCTCCCAATCCAGGAGCATGGGAGGTTTTTCCATTTTCTTAGTTCTGACTTAATTTCATTTTTCAAGCTTTTAAAGTTCTCTTCAAAGAGGTCTTTCACTTCTTTGGTTAAGGTTATTCCTAGGTATTTTATGTTTTGGGGGGCTATTGCAAAAGGAGTTGCTTTCCTGATTTCAACCTCGGTCTTCGGGTTGTTAGCATACAGAAAAGCCATAGGATGTAAACTTTATATAAATATATAAAATACATATAAACATATATTTAGGATATAAACTATATTTATTGAAGATATAAACTCTCTTAATCCAAGCATGATTTTTATTTATTTTTAATTCATTTTGCTTAACATAACGTGAGAAGTGTAACGTGTAATCTATAAAGGTCTTTAGATAGATGAACTGGTGACATAATATCATTTATTCCACAAATGTGATGAAAGGATTTAATATTTTGTTATCAAAATATAGTCTCAGATTCATCTCTAGGTAGTTCTGCAATCCTGTAAATGTCAGATGACCCTAGTAGTTTCAATGTGGCTATTACAATAAAGACACATTTCAAGATTGTTTATCTGTGATTATGCATTTCCAGAACAGATATTTATATTAGTATGTTATTCAAAATGTAAGACAATTGAGGCACTGGTGGCTACTCTGGAGGCTGAAATGTGAGGATCGCTGGTTCAAACCAGCCCAAGGGCTGGGAATATGGCCTAGTGGTAAAGTGCTCGCCTCATATAAATGAAGCCCTGGGTTCAATTCCTCAGCACCACATATATAGAAAAAAGCCAGAAGTGGTACTGTGGCTCAAGTGGTAGAGTGCTAGCCTTGAGCAAAAAGAAGCCAGGGATAGTGCTCAGGCCTTGAGTTCAAGGGCCAAGGCTGGCAAAAAACAAAACAAAACAAAGCCAGCCCAAGCAAAAAGAGTCCATGAGACTCTTATGTCCAATTAACCACCAGAAAACCGGAAGTGGCACTGTGGCTCAAGTGGTAGATCACTATCCTTGATGAGCTCCGAGACAGTGCCCAGGCCCAGAGTTTAAGGCCCATGACCAAAAAAAAAAGAAAAGAAAAGTAAGACTATATGATGATTAAAGTATAAAGTATTCCAGATATTACTTGCTAGATTATATATGATCTTAGTTTTGAACTACTGCTAGACTTTCTACTACTTGTTGCATGTAATTATTTCATTATTATAATATGAAGAAATTATGTGGACATGTTTCACAGAAATTGGTGTCCTTTATTTATATGTTATGCCATATATGGTGGTATTTCCCTTTTCTGTGAGGATGTTGATTACTTTTTCTGCCTCTTTACTTGTTATTGTTCAAACTAGATTTCCTAATTTTTCATTATTTAGTGTTGATAGGTTATGTTTCTAGAAATTTCTCCTATATCCAGTTTATCTTCTATATCTCTTCTGTTGTTCCACAAATATTCATCATACTATCTTATCACCTATGTATTTCTCTGTTATCAATTTAACATCTCTTTCATTTAATATAATTTATTTGCATCTTCTCCCTTTTTCCTTAGTGTTATGGTTTATCATTATGTTCATTTTCTATACCCCTTTTCTTTTGTCCTTCTTTCCCATGGTTTTACCCCTGATATCACTGTAACTGATTTTAGTACCCTGGATATTGTATATATATGTAGTGGAATTAGGGAAGGGAAAGGGAATACCAAAATGGAGACAAAGGATAAAAAGACAAACCAATGCAACAGCAATACTTACAAAACTATATGGTGTAAGCCAACTGTACAACTAACTCATGGTGGGGGAAGAGATGGGAAGGGGGGAGGTGGGGGAAAATGAGGGAGGAGTAACAAGTTGAATGAGAAGTGTACTCACTGCCTTACATACGAAACTGTAACCCCTCTGTACTTCACTTTGATAATAAAGAAGAAGAAAAAAAACAGTAGCTAATTAGAAATGAATCATGCATGGGTTGGCTTTAAACT
The DNA here is from genome assembly GCF_023159225.1 of Perognathus longimembris pacificus. Lineage (NCBI taxonomy): Eukaryota > Metazoa > Chordata > Mammalia > Rodentia > Heteromyidae > Perognathus > Perognathus longimembris. The sequence goes on from NC_063188.1 coordinate 44,578,592, forward strand.
GTGATCCTCAGACCTCAGCTTCCTGAGTAGCTAGGGTTACAAGTAGGAGCCACCAGTGTCTGGCTGGTTTTCTGATACCTTTATCATACTTATTTTATTTGTTTCTACTTTAAAGAAACAAGTAAGTGCTTAGTAATTTCTTTTTTCCTTCTGACTTTTGTTTTTTGTTTGTCTCCTATTTTCATATAGCCTTATGTTGTTTATTTGACATCTTTCTTTGTGCTAATATAGGTTCTTATTATCATAAAGTTTCCCCTTAGGAGTACTTTCACTGGATTTCTTACATTTTGGTATGTTTTATATTTTGTTTATTGAAGTACTTTTTTATTTTCCTTTTGGGTTTTTCCCCACTGGTTTTTGTCCCAGAGCCTGTACCTTAATTTGAATGTATTTATACTTTTCCCAAATTCTCCCATTATATTTCACTAGATTTTCACAGTTGTGGTAAAAAGAAATACTTGAAATGACTTTAGTCTCTAGTTTGTTCAGACTTGATTTTCAACCCAATAAATAAATGATCTTCCCTGTAGAATGTTCTATACATGCTTGAAAAAAATATGTATTCTGGTGTTTATGCTTTATATTTGTTTGTTAGGTCTTATTTGAACTGGAAAGTAATTCAGGTAAGTTACTTTCTTAAACATTTTCTGTCTGTTTCATTTATCTATTGTTTAAAGTGAGATGTTCTTAGTATTTACATTATATATCTGGACATTAAAATATTGAGTGTATCTATATTTACAACTGATATATCTTAATTAATTGCCCTCTTTATCATCGTATAAATTACCTTCTTTGTTTCTTGTGGCAGATTTTAATTCCTTCCCTTGTCTGATAGAAGTATTTTTCCCTTGGTCTTTCTGGTTAGCATTTATATGATAATATTTTTTCTTCTTTTATTTTCACTCTTTGTGTGCTCTTACGGCTAATGTGAGTCTTTGATAAGAAGTAGTTTCTATTAGAATCTATATTTTTAGAACCTTTTTATAACATTAATTCAACTACTGTATAGTTTGAATGGATAAATTTGTACACTTTCTTTTAAGCAATATTTGATAATTATTGACTATTTTATGCTGTCTTTCAATATTTCCATCTTCTTTTATTTGTGTCTTTTTATTGTTATGTTTTTGTAGAGGTGCCCTTTGATTCATTTTTCTTTATCTTTCATGGAACTATAATAGGTATTTTTTCCTGATTACCAGAAGGCTTACAAAAATATGTTTTAACATTTAATCAGAACTCTTCAGTCTTCTGGACACAACCAGAAGTTGCCATTACTATGGGAACACCAAGCCTCATAACTAGCTTCTCAGAGTCCCGTAGATGATCCCAGTATCAACTTCTGTGATATCCAGCTTTGAAGACAAAATTCTGTTTCTGTAAGAAAAGAAAAAAAAACAGTGGATGTTTTACCCTCAACATAGAAGGACTTGCCGAGGCATGATGAAAAGGAGTATATCTTCAGTGACCGAGATCAGGGGCTGTCTTCTCTGCCTCAGCTTTATCAAATGATCATCAAGTTGGTGTACTTTCTTTCTGTTTGAGCAGTCATAGGAAGTTATTAAAGAGGGGGAGTGAGGGAAGCTGAAATTAACTAGATCCAACTTACTATCTAATCTCCATTGGCAGAAATTGAGCTCAACAAAATGTCTAATTGAATGACTGCTTCACCAAGACTGTCTGTTCATTGGAGGAACCAACGAGTTCTCAAACTATAATCTCTGCAGTATTGAAAGATTATATATATTTGGGAGAAACGTAAGGTTGATATCACCTTCATCTGAGCCTCAGATCCAGGAAATGAAATACTTATTTTTCTTCTGGATGAAATAAGAACTTGATCATCTCCCTTTTTAGCATACACTATAGATACCTATAAAGTGTTGTTTAATGCCATTAACTTTCCAGGTATGAGTAGGGTCAAACATGCAGTGCCCTCCATGGTCATAGTCACTACTACCTACAGAACAAATTAAGTATGCCAGTTACTATTCTAACATTTCCTATATGTTAGCCCATTTACAACAGTCAAGACAAATATAGTTCCTTGTTATCCTCCTTTAAAAGGGGAAGTTCTGGAGTGGAGGTAAGTGTGGCTTCCTTGAGGTAAAAAGAGAAGTGGTACAAGAAAGCTTCAGATCAAGCTGTATATCTTAACTTCAAACCAGTCTAGCACTCTTCAGTCATGCCATTTCCTGTAGACGAGAGCTTGCTTTTTTCTTTAGCCTGAAAATGAACATACTGCCTGGAGAGCATGCCACAGAAAATTGAATAGTGGCTCAAGTTTGTAATCTTAGTTACTTCAGACGTAGAGATTGGGAAAATCATATTTTGGAAGTTCTTGAAACTTAACAAATCAAATGCAGGGACAGTGGTACACACCTGTTATCCGAGCATCAAAAGATGACATAAATAGAAAGATCACAGCCCAGACTAGCCCAAGTGTAATGTGAGAACAACCTCAAAAATAATCAAGTAGAAGAGTAACTAACTTAGCAATGAAGTTCCTGTCTTCAAATCCTGGTATTGAAAAAGAAACTTTAGCCAGTATCCTGTTTATATAAGCTGTTGCTCTTAGTTACCCCCAAAAGGCTGGGCTACTTCTGGCATTTCTTTCAGTTTTTGTTGTATATATATATATATATAGATATAGATATAGATATAGATATATTAGATATATATATTAGATATATATTAGATATATCTTGTTTTAATATTGATATGACTGTTGTTATTTCTCAGAAAAGATGTTTTCTTATGTAGTCCATCATACTTGTGCTTTTTAAAACATTGTTATTGTAAATGTGATGTATAGTTATAAGCCAGGTAATGAGTACGTTTCTTTTTTGAACAGTGTCACCCCCACCCTCATTATTTCCAGATTTTCCTCCCTTCCGACCTCCCTCCTCACAAGTTGTATAGTTCATTTTCAACAGTGTCTAGTGAGTATCACTGCTGAATTAGTTTGCCCTTTTTCCACCATTTCAAATTTTCTCTTATAGTTTGTGCCTTGAGGTTTTACGATACTTTAGTTTGCCTATCAACGAATCAAATAATACTTTTGTATCTATGCAATGTTACACCATATATATATATATATATATATATATATATATATATATATATATACACACACATATATACATATGCATTCAAACCAGTCTTGGTCTCGTTTGAATAAATTAAAAATAATAAATTAATCTTAATTTCAGAGACCTATAGAAAAGAAGGTATTTTAACAACATAAAATAGTACAATGTGAAGAATCCTGGGTCTGAAGTTAAAAGGTTACAATTCCTGTAGAAACTTTACCATTTAACTACTTGTGAGTTTGTTAACACACAGTCTCACTGAACTTGATAATATTTGATAGGGAAAATGAGAATAATGCTACCAAGTTTGCCTTACTTATTACTAGGATTAAATGAGATAATTGCTTTGGAAACACTTTGAAAATTGTATTTTGAAATACAGTTATAGAATCATGATGTGGCTGCTCTTCATTTTGGATGATTGATTTTCAGAACAATTTGAAATAATAAATGATCTAATAATGATCTTGCAAAACAAATTCAAATAAGGCTGATACCATAATTTAAATTAGTTTTTTCCATGGGATTTCTTAGAACCATTCTTCTCCTAATACATATTGAACTTTTTGTGCAGATTATTCCTCTGCTGCCTTCAGCTTTTTTCTAGCTGAACATTTTTATGGACATCTCCCAGAGAATATTTTATGAACTACAAGTTGGGTTTATTAGCAACACTATGAGGTTTTAAATATTCTATGGCTATTACTTCAGTGATATTTTAAGGAAACTACTTAACAGCTTTGAGTTTCACTTTCTTCATCTTGAAACTGTTATAGAACTTTTCACTGGAGGATTTTGCAAGATAATGTATATTTAAAATAAGTTCCTGAAAGTGGTGCTATAGCTCAAAGTGGTAGTGTGCTAGCCTTGAGCTGAAGAGCTCAAGGACAGTGCCCAAGAGCAGAGTTCAAGCTCATGATGCCCCAAAAAATAAAGTTTCTGGTATATTGCAGTAATCTAGTAAGCGTTTTATTTTGCTATTTTATTTTCTTTATTGTCAAAGTGAAGTACAGAGGGGTTACAGTTTCCCACTTAGGCCACAGAGCCACTTCTGGCTCTTTCTAAATATGTGGTGCTGAGGAATTGAACCCAGGGCTTCATATAAAAGGCAAGCAATCTACTGTGGAAGGCAACATTCCTCTGACCAGTGGGGGAACTTAGCCTCAGCACAGAATTCTGAGGCCCTTTTCTGGAACATCAGAGGGCCAGTGGGAGTTTTCTCCCACTAAGGAATTTCCTGTGTTTGTTGGCCAAAGAAAGCCAATTTGTCATGAGATTCTCCTTCCCTGAATAGAAAGTCCATAGGTTGTATTGTCTGCACAAATACTCTGGAGAAGGGCTTTTACGGGTTGTATTGTTTGCCCAACTACTCCGGAGAAGGGCTTTTACAGTATTAGGGAATTCTATTGCCAAGACAATTGAGCTTTGGGGAAGCTAATTAGAGCTTTACCTTTGCTAATCTGATCTTTTGTTGCGACGATATCCATGGTATGAATGGAGTGGCAAATCGTTCTGTTTTGCTCTTGGATTTATGAATTGATCTCTAACCCTATATAACCCTCACATCCCCAAAATAAAGCACGTGTCCTCCTCTCAAAGAACCACGTCCCCCGTGTCCTGTCTTTGTTGCAGTTACCCTTGCCCCAACATCTGGCAACCAACGTGGGGCACGACAATTGATCCACAGGAGATCCACGGAATTGCGTTGTGAACTCTCGAATGGAGGTAAGATACATTTTTATTCACAAGAGAGAGCGAAGCTGTGTAGTGAGCTCCCAAGAATAAATTAAAATATTACAGGGTTATGGGACAAACTAAATTTACTACTTTTTCTAATCTTATCCATCATGCACTGAAACATAACGGTGCTACAGTCTCACGTTCACAAATAGACGAATGTATACAGGTGGTAGTGGAATGTAATCCTTGGTTCCTGGAGCAAGGTACTTTAGACTTAGAAGTTTGGGAATGAATAAAGAATAATGTAGAGAAGGCATATTGGTGTGATGACAAGGTTCTAGTTACGTTTTGGTCTGTTTGGGCATTGACGTGTGCAGCACTAAGTATGATGTCTCACAATGCTGTCATATCATCAGCTGCTGAGCTGAGGCTGACGTGGAAAAAGCCATGAAGGCCTATAATCTGTCAAAGGAGGCAAAACCTCAAATTGGGCAGGAGCTAAAAGTTAAGGCTACACCGGAGAAATCTTCTGTCAGTTCTGTTAGAGAAAAATTATCATTAAATAAGCCTTCGGCCTCTACATATGCTCCTTCAGAGAATGACGCTAATTTAGGCAGCTCAGCAGCAGCACAGTCGGAGCACGCTACTGATGCTCTCGCAATCTGCAAAAGGCCATCAGGAGGTGAAAGTAAAAAACAAAAGATTGCTGCTTCGGCGCCTGCTTTTACTTTTCTTTATTCTGATTTCTATGGTTCTGTTTCTCTCTCTTTCTATCAAACTTTTCCTGTCATTCACCCCCCTCCAGTCTGAGGTGTAGCTCAGCCCTGTCATTACCAAGATATTGACCTGATTCACTTAACTTAGGAAAGCTGTAACACAGGGTCAACTCCAGTCCAGTAAACGAGGCTTCCCATCATCTTTTCCTTACAACCAGGCACTAGAAGGGGAGCCAGCATTCCCAGTTTCTGTCCATCCACTTGGAATTGCGGAGGGACCAGTGATTTTCTTTTACCTCTCGAGAGAATTTTGACTGCAATTGCATTTTTAATTTGTGCCGGTGCTACATGTTTCATGCATATGATTGAAGGTACTAAATTTTATAAGTGTAAACTGTGATGTAATAGTAAGACTAAATATCTTAAGTTACATATAATCAAGTAAATATTTCAAAGTATATAAACTAATGGGGATAGAAGTACACAACTCTCATTAACTCTGTATATTGAAAAAAAAAGATTCTTTTCAAACAGACAGGGAAGAGGCAATGTGCCCCCTGTGAAGGTGTGAAAGCCACTACTTTAAAAGGCTTTAGAATAATTTTTTCCAAGTCCTTCCATTTCCTTACCAATGGGGCAATGTCATTATTTCTGACAGAGGCATAAAATTCCATTGTGTATATGTACCACATTTTCCTGATCCATTCATCTACTGACGGGCATCTGGGTTGGTTCCATATTTTAGCTATTACAAATTGGGCTGCGATGATCATTGTTGTGCTGGTGGCTTTAGTGTGTTCTTGTTTGTGGTCTTTTGGGTAGATGCCCAAAAGTGGGGCTGCTAGGTCATAGGGGAGCAATGTTTACCCTTCTGAGGAATCTCCATACCGCTTTCCAGAGTGGCTGAACCAGTTTACATTCCCACCATCAATGAAGTAGGGTTCCTTTTGGCCACATCCCCTCAAACATTTGTCATTGTTACTTTTCTTGATGTAGGACATTCTTACTGGGGAGAGATGGGAACTCAATGTTGTTTTGATTTGCATTTCTTTTATGGCCAGTGATGTAGAGCACTTTTTCATATGTCTCTTGGCCATTCTCATTTCCTCATCAGAGAAGTCTCTTTTTAAGTCTTTAGCCCACTTTTTGAGTGGGCTATTGGTTCTTTGCGGTTTTGTTGGAGGAATCTTATTTTTTTAGTTCTGCATATATTTTAAATATGAGGCCTTTGTCTGTTGTATGGCCCGTAAAGATCTTTTCCCAATCTGTAGGCTTTCTGTTTATCTTGCGAGCTATGTCCTTTGCCGTGCAGAAGCTCTGCAGTTTGATGCAGTCCCATTTGTCCATCCTTTCTTTGATTTGTAGCCTTTCTGGGTCTTTGTTAAGGATGTTCTGTCCTGTGCCACAGAGTCCAAGTGTTTTTCCTACTTCTTTTAGGGTTTTTATGGTATTTGTTTTAATTTCAAGGTTTTTGATCCATTTGGAATTGCTTTTGGTGCAGGGTGATATATAAGGATCTAGTTTTAGTTTGTTGCATGTGTTGAACCAGTTTTGCCAGCACCATTTGTTAAAGAGGCTATCTTTTTTTCATCCTATTTTTTTAGCTCCTTTATCAAAGATTAAGTAGGCATAGTTCTGTGGGTTCTTTTCTGAGTCTTCAATTCTGTTCTATTGGTCTTCAGGCCTGTTCTGGTGCCAATAGAAAGCTGTTTTAATTACTATAGCTTTAAAATACAGGTTGAAGTTTGGTATTATAATTCCTCCAGCACTCTTCTTTCTGCTTATGATTGTGTTTGCTATTCTGTGTCTTTTATTGTTCCATATGAATTTCTGGATTGCTTCCTCTATTTCATTAAAAAATGGTGTTGGGATATTAATGGTTACTAAGTGAAGTGAGCCAGACCCAAAGAAACATGGACTCTATGGTCTCCTTCATAGGGAACAATTCGCCCAGGTTTAGGCTAGTCACAGCAGAGGATCACAAGAGCCCAATAGTTATGCCCTCATGAACACGTAAGATGACACTTAGTAAACTGAACTCCATGCTATGGAAACGACTGTTATATCACTGTTGTAATTAGTTTCAACATGCCATGTGAAGCCACAGCTTCTATTGTTGATGATCCTCTTGTATCCCCTTCTCTTGGTTGTACCTGCACTATCACTGTATCTTATCTGAGTACATTGGAAACTGTGTATACTGGTATTAGAACTATGGAAGTGAAAGGCAATACCAATATCGAGAGATACAGGATTAAAAGACAAATGACTACAAAAGCAATGCTTGCAGAACTGTTTGCTGTAAATCAACTGAACAATTAACTCATGCGGGGAGAGGGAAAGGGGGAGAGAGAGGGGAGAATGAGAGAGGAGGTAACAAACAGTACAAAAAATGTATCCAATGCCTGACTCATGAAACTGTAACCTCTCTGTACATCCCTTTGATGAGAAAAAAATAAAAAAGGAAGTATAAATAATAAAATAAAATAATAAAAGGCTTTAGAATGCCTTTCTAGATAAGAAATTTGGAAGTGAAAACAAGCAGCCTGAAGCAATGGGTGGAATCTAGGCTCCAGATTTCTTCAAATACATCTCAGCTTCGTAAAAGACTTGAGAGATCCAAAATGGATTTCTAGACATGAGATTTGAAAAACAGACTTGTCCTAAATGGTTATTTTAAGTAGGTTATAGGAAAATTATGGCTACCAAGATGATTGTTTAATTGCTACTCTAGTTTGCCTTGCAGGTTTTCAGTAAAATGATTTATTATTTGCTGCACCTGATAAAAATATTGTATCAGAATTGTTGCAAATTTTGCCTTTGCATTTGTAACATTATGTTTTAATAATTTCCCCGATAAAATTCATTTAAACAGAAGATATTTAAGTATCTAGTATATTTAGTTTGAAGACAAGCAGTTACCCCCCAATTAATAAAGATTTGGACCAAAGAATTAAACACTTAATGATTTTCAAAAGTTACTGGGATACATTAACTGATCCCTACCTATGCTTTACATAATCTATTCTCCATTCTTTTAGGAGATTCAGCTTTAAGTAGCCCTCGTAAATTAACACATAAGAAAATGATTGGTTTTATTATTATGCTAGGTCATGAAAGGTGCCTACAAATCAGGGGGCAAGACACATACTTCATTATCATCCCTATACCTAAACAACAATTCGAATTTGCATTACAAACCTGTGATATCCTCCCTTTGGCCTTGAATGGTTTTACTGGAGAAATTTTATATCATGTACCTTCTAGTCCTTTATGGCAATTCTCTCAAAAACAAATTTATATTATTGATAATATTTTACTTTCTGAGTCCATGCTAAATGCTCCAAATGTCTTTGTAGATGTTACTAAATATAGAAAATGTACATTTTGGATAAAAGATAAATATCAAGTTTTTCTCACTCCCTAGCAATTGGCACAACAAAATGAATTATAGGCTGTTATATATGCTTTACAGAATTTCTTAATACCTTTTAATTTAATCACTGACTCTGCCTATGCAGTACATGTATTATGCAATATATATTCTGCTAATATTTCCCAAATAAAACCCTCACTAGATTCACTATTTAAACAATTACAAAGCCTGTTATGACAAAGACAGCACTCCCTGTATGTAGTTCACATTTGTGCTCATTCAAATTTGCCAGGTCCTATGGCATATGGTAACTCTCAAGTAGATGTTTACTCTCTTTTGCTCCCACAAAAGAAGAGCATGCTATCCTTAAAATTTCATAATATCTTACATGAATTAAATGTAATCCTCAAGGTGAAAGTATAGTAGGTATACTTTAAAAACACAAATTAAAAAATTAAAAAGGGGGAATATAGATAGTACTGAGGGGTACGAGACTTCTATGAAAAGTCTTTATGAAGTAGCCCAAGCCATTATTGAGGAAGCAAAATTTTTATTTGTTGTTAATTTTTTAAATTTGCCTCTAGGGGATGTATTGGCCAGAGCAGAGCACCACTTCTTAGCCCCGCCTTTGTTAAACAAGCCACAGGCTGTCTGGACTCCATTGGGTGTGGGGCTAGATTGTGTTCCAGGGGAGATAATAACCCAGGGGCAAGGGTATGCTTATGTTTCTACAGAAGACAGCTGATTTTTCTAGCACCAGCTCCTGTTCATCTGGCAACAAACGTCCCCTGTGCATCAAGACCATGGTGAGACATCCTCATCCAACTGATAAGGCCATTCTAATGGACAGGTGTGCACTGATAACCTGTAGGGGCTACATCAGAGGTAATGTATTGGGCCTGTATTTCTAATAGCTCCTTTATTGTGTCCATATTTATGGACAGAAGCCCTTGTCCTGTTTCTACATCTATTCCTAATTTACTTTCTCCCCCTTATGGGTCTGGTATTCCAGTCTTTCCTATGGAACAAGGACGATGTTTTAACTTGTCTTACTATCAGTTCCCCCAGCAAGTAAGGAAAATACTTTTACAAAGTAGAATGTTAAAGGGCTACAGTGCTGTAGCCCCAAGAAAAAGTGTATATAATTACTAAAAGTTAATGTAGGCACTGTTGTCAGCCTGAAAAAGTTACAGAAGATGGATGATCTTTGCCCATCAGCTCCCCTTAAGGATTGAGGGATTATAGTTATTTTTAAAAGATGAGGCAGGATAAACCAGAGGTATAGAAAGCAGTGCTAACAAGTGTACAAGAGTAGAGACTGCACTTGTGAGAGATTGCTATAGGCCAAACCTTCTATGTTGGCCTAGAAAATCCTAGCCTTATTAAAAATGTCTGATTACTAAAAATTATTGCCCTGGCAAAATTACCCAAAGGCCATTGATTGCCTAAAGCTGTTTTGAAATTCAGTAGGGCACCAGCCTGCAAAATCCAGTGTACTTAAAAAGCAACCAAGAAAATATTAGATTTTGCTCAAGTCAGGCGTTAGGTTAAGCTTCTCTAACCAGTTGATGCAGAAAGTTGCAGGCAGCCCAGCAGGAGATATGACATACTATTGGACCCACTGGGAGACAATGCTGTCTGCTGCCACCAGGGCCCCTGCTCATCCCATTTGGGTTAAGATGGAGGACCGCCTGACAGTCATCTGGAAGAATCTACATCTTTACCCTCTGCACCCCTACTGTGTCAAGATAGGATCGTAATTTTGACCCAGCACCACTCACTTTGGGTGCCTGTTCGCATGCATCCTTCCTGGGCCGGAGGACCTGTACAAGGACTAGTAATGTGCTTTTTTCAAGCAGCTTTTGAAGAGGAGTCATCTTGCAATTAGACTGATTATCGCAGGACTCGTTGGATGGATTGCCATTGCTACTACCGCAGCGATATCCAGAGCCACATTGCAACAATGTGTACAAACGCATGAATTTATGGTGCATTGGCACCAGGACTCCCACAATTTACGGCAACATCAGCTAGAAGTAAATGCCCACCTTCAAGATGAGATAGAAGCCGTCAAAGGAGGAGTGTTCTGGCTTGGACAGAAATATCTGGCTTTACAGCAGCAATTGTTTTTGACCTGTGATTGGAATTCAAGCCATGTCTGTATAACACCATATATATATATATATATATATGTGTGTGTGTGTGTGTGTGTGTGTGTGTGTGTGTATACATATATATTGCCTCAGAATACGAATAGAATAATATACAAATGCTTATAGACGGAGCTGTATTGAATGACCGGGAGTTTTTTGAGGCTTTTCAAAGGGAATTACCAAATGCTTTCTCTATTGATGAGATATGCCAGGGACTGACAAAAACCTTGGAAGGATTAGACCCTAGAGGGAGGTGGCAAAGTATTACTCATAGTGTTCGGAGTGCCTTCATTTCATTGATAATTTTGCTATTCATTTTTGTTATAGGGTACTGCTCTATCTTGGGTATTATGAAGTATTTTTCTAAGAATAGATCTTCTGATATTTTGCTCACTGTGCTTAAGCTTTCTAGAGAAGCGGCTGCAGAGAAAAAATAATACAGGGAATTGTGGAAGGACAACATTCCTCTGACCAGTGGGGGAATTTAGCCTCAGCACGGAATTCTGACGCCCTTTCCTGGAACATCAGAGTGCCAGTGGGAGAAAACTCACACTAAGGAATTTCCTGTGTTGGTTTGCCAAAGGAAGCCACTTTGTCATGAGATTCTCCTTCCCTGAATAGAAAGTCCATGTGTTATATTGTCTGCACAACTACTCCGTAGAAGGGCTTTTATGGGTTTGCCAAACTACTCCAGAGAAGGGCTTCTCCGGGTTTTATTGTTTGCCCAACTACTCCAAAGAAAGCTGTCACAGTATTAGGGAATTCTATTGCCAAGACAATTGAGCTTTGGGGAAGCTAATTAGAGCTTTACCTTTGCTAATCTGATCTTTTGTTGTGATGATATCCATGGTATGAATGGAGTGGCAAATCTCTTTCTGTTTTGCTCTTGGAATTATGAATTGATCTCTAACTCTATGTAACCCTCACATCCCCAAAATAAAGCACGTGTCTTCCTCTCAAAGAACCACATCCCCCTTGTCTTGTCTTTGTTGCAGTTACCCGTTCTCCAACACTCTACCACTAGGCCATATTCTTAGTCATTTTGTTACTATTGATGTCATAATTATTAACAGTACAAACATAGTTATTAATCACTGAACAATAGATTGTATTAATAAAATCTCAGTTTTTCCATTAGTATATACAAGAAGGTGAGGTAGAAATTGTTAATGCTTCTCTACCCAAGATATATTTAATATCCCTACTGATCTGGTAAGTAAAATCGCAGCTGGGCTTGTTTCTATAATCACTATTTCAGCCAACAGAGGGTCTAAAATGGGTTATTCTGAAGCTGTTTTTGAACATTTTCCCTGTAACTCTAATGTAAATGAGTCTATAAGGTAAAGAATTCTCCCATCCTTAATCATTTGATAGTATATTTATTGTGATACAAAATGATGGTATACTCACCCTATTTTTAATTACTTTCAGTGCCTGTATCTTCCTTTCAGTGTGCTTCTGTTTACATACATATATAATATTCTTAGTTACTTCAAAAAAAGCCTGAATTTGTCTCACAAAATTATATATCATTTTCCTCCATGAGAGGAATAAATAGAAATAAATAGAATTTTTTTCTGAGTATCATTCTGATATTTTTCTACATCTATGAACCTGTTAGTATCAGTGCTAAACTAAGAATTACACAAAATCAGTTTTGATAAATAATTTTTGTATATCGGGTAGTGAAAAGCACTATGGTATTTACCATGATGTCTTAAGTTTTGTAGATTAAGAGTCAGCCAGAATTTCTTTGAATCTAACCTTTGTAGGACTCAAGTAGGGAGAGTTAGCCTTGATAGCCATGTGTTCAGTCTTGTCACCTCTCAAATGTTCAGATTGCCAGTAGCCATTTCACTTTGTATGTGATGATGAGACAAGCTGGTAACAGTCTTTGTCATTTCAATTTTTCACACAGTTTCTTTCTGTAACAGTCATTGCCATTTCAATTTTTCACATACTTCCTCTCCCTCTCGCTGACACTTGCTATCACTTGTTCTCATTCTTGTTCTCTCTGTCTCTCTCTTCTTGTGTATGTGTATATTTTCTATGTGGGTGAAAACTACTTTCAGTAGCCTGCTACAGGCCATTCACCTATAAGAAAGAATGCCTGCTGGACTGTCAAAATGAAAATGAAACAAATCACAAAGAAGGCAGTTGGTACAATTATGCCTAGAGATCCCACTCCAACTATGCCAGATTGCTCCAGTTTGCCAGTAAAGCCTGGGGTAGAAAGGCATTTTGCCTCCATGTTTGTAGATCCTTTCATAGGGACACCATCCATAAAAAGAACATTTCTTGAAGCTTGTTGGGGAAGTGCTGATTACCAAATGGTTTTCAAGCCCAACCCAGTCTGCCTGTCTGACATGTATGTAAACACACAATGTTATGGTAATAACAAGACAGAATTTTCTGTTCTGAGTGTTACTGATCCATGTATGACCCATCATGAAATTTAAAAAAAAAATCCCCTCCTTAGGTTAAATAGGAAAAAGGGTCTCATCACGTTGCTCCAAAAATATTTCTTCTGTGGGCTTTAAGAGTGGAATGAAAACTAATGAATACTCTTTGCATCGTAAGACAGTGGAGCAACAATGCATATTACCTCCCCAAAACTGTTTCCAATTGGGGTTGAAAAAGTAAGTAAAAAGTATACTCTCTCTTTCTCTGTCTCTCTCTCTCTCTCTCGCTCTCTCTGTCGTTCTCCATGACTAAGGTATAATATGCTGTACACCACAGCCTCTGGAGCCCAATACTGAAACGTGCTGAGACAGCTTCTCCTAAGTCCTAAGCTACTCCTAGGTGGGTGGTACATTAAGCATGCATTTTTTCAGGCCTCCAGGCGCTGCTGACATAGTTCCATAATAAGTTCTACCCTGGGAACCTGAAAATGGGAATGCCTGATGTAGTACAGAATAGAAACTTTCAGGCCTCAGGAGAATCTACCTTTTATCTCTCTCTATATGAGTGGGAAATTAAAACAAAGACTTCTTTTGAATTTATTTCAGCCCCAAATGCCAACCCCTGAGATGTGCAGAGATTACATTCACATTCAGACAAACTACTGCATAGCCAATAGTTCCCCTCTTATTACATGTGACCCCTAGCTGGCTTTTCCTGCTGTTGGCTCAGCATCCAAATCCACACAATGTGACCCTTTGCCTTTGTAGCTCATGTTGTTCAGTAAGGGAAATAAAGTCGTCATCACTTCACTGTAGGAATTTTTGTTACATGTGGAGAACTGCCTTTGCTTTAAGTTCCTTCTAATATTTTACTTCAGTGTGAGGGATAAAGATTCAGTGATCATTTTTATGTTACTATAAATTTTTGAATAGCTTAGAGGAAGTTAAGTAGTATGATTAAGGATAGTGCAGGTTCATACACAAAAACTTGGAATAGTCAAAGACTTTGAGTTCAATAAATAAACCACGGTTATTAGAGGTAAAAATGAAGTTTACATTTCTTTGTTTTTAGTTTTGAATTTTTTTTTTTTTGGCCAGTCCTGGGGCTTGGACTCAGGGCCTGAGCACTGTCTCTGGCTTTTTTTGCTCAAGGCTAGCACTCTACCACTTGAGTCACAGCACCACTTCTGGCCATTTTCTGTATATGTGGTGCTGGGGAATAGAACCCAGGGCCTCATGTATATAAGGCAGGCACTCTAGCCACTAGGCCATATCCCCAGCCCTTGAAATTCTTAAAAAGTGAAGTCAATGTACTTCAAGTGGATGTGTGCTAAGGAGATTGAAAAAACATTGAGACACACAGCGAAACCAATATTGATATTTTGTATTAAAATTAGTGGGAAGAGTATAGTCCAAAGTCTGAAATCTTAGTATTAGCCTAGTTTTATTCATCACTCTGTGATCTCTACTTGATCACTTCTTTCTTTCTTCAGTTTAGTCTGAAATCTTAGTGTTAGCCTAGTTTTATTCATCACTCTGTGATCTCTACTTGATCACTTCTTTCTTTCTTCAGTTTAGTCTGAAATCTTAGTGTTAGCCTAGTTTTATTCATCACTCTGTGATCTCTACTTGATCATTTCTTTCTTTCTTCAGTTTAGTCTTCATCTACAAAATTGGGCATTCTAGAATGATTTCATTGATCACTCTCTTCTGACAACTGGCAAGTCTGTAACTTGTTAATTTTTCCACTGTGGTAGTTAATAACACCAATCAACAAGTGTTCCTGGTTGCCTATCTGTGGATTTTTCTGGAACCTTATGCTGCGACTCGCACTTGAAAATTAAAATTTCTATAAGAAGTTCTGTAAGCAGAAGTGAATTAAGTTTTGCTTCTGGGCCTGAACATGCATTTGACAGTGTGAGATCCTCCATGAGCATTTTTTTCTCTTGCATGATTACCAGTAAATTTCTTCAACTTGGGCCTCTTAAGTATTTTCACAAATAGCATGTCAATGGTAGCTATGGGATGTGTGACATGAGTGAGCAGTAAATATAATGGTAGGCTGGATTTGGGGACATATTTGGTATTGTAGCATAATTTAACTTATCTTTGCCAAGTAGCCTGTTTCTTGTTAATGCTGTAAATCTCTAGATAGAAAGATCATATTGTCACTAGCTTTTAGAGATTCTCACCCTACAAATGAAGGTGTTAAATAAATACATTGACTTAATTGCTGGCATTTCAGTAGAATTTTTGAAAGACTAGCTGAAACAAAATTGAGAAAGAAATCATTATTTTAAAACTATCTTCTGTCTAATAAGTTTAGTGATTACATAAGACTCAGGCTATACTCAAGCAAATACCAAATAGTAATATGATTGAAAGCTGTGTGATGTAATACCATAGTGCTAGCCATTATATCCACAAATCAGACTCAGGTAATAGTTTACCCTCTTTAAATAAATGCTGATGGATATTTAGGTCAATATCAGTCAGTTTTTTTAAGTGAATATGCCACAAATGGATGTACTGATTTGAAATGTTTGTGGATTTTTTTCAAGAGCTATTTCAGCTTCTCCTATATGCCAGCCTATGTTAAAATGCTATGGAAATATGAGTAATTTATATGCAGTGTTGTCATTAAAGAATTAAAAATCTAGAAGGTGAGAACTTAGAAAAAATTATATGCAAGTATTTAGGTAACCTGTTTTTCAGTGAAAATAGGGCCAAAATTTTACTTAAAATTTTGTATCAATAGAACTAGTGGTTAACCCATATAATGCTAGTCAACTGCTTTGACAGTTTTTCTTAATGGATGGAGGATTCATTTACTGTATTGTGTTATCAATTGTTCATTTTCTAGTATTGTTTGGACATAGCCTTATTTTTTCCCCTTTGATATGACAATTTTTTTTCTTAAAAGTGTCACATCACCATAATGCTTTCATCAAGAATTTGTGTTCACCACAGTCCACACCTGAGGGTTTAGACTATCAGCTAAGTACCTAATTTGGAAATACTGATATATAATTTTGCAAAAGTTTTATAAAGAAGTTTTGTTTTAGTTTTCCAAATGGCAGAGTACGTTGAATCACAGCATCTTTAGGGATCATGTTATTTCTAAAATCCTATGGTTATATTCTTCCCCTTTTCCTAACAAAGAAGGAAGAAATTAAGCAGCTGAGATGACCTGAAAATGGGAAAATAAGTCTCTGTAAAATTTCTAATAATTCTTTGAAGAGTTCTAAATAATTTTATGCTCTGTGAAATGTAAGTGAACTGAACACCTCCGCGGGGGGGGGGGAAGGAAAGGGGGAGGAGGGAGGGGGTATGAGGGACAAGGTAACAAACAGTACAAGAAATGTATCCAATGCCTAACATATGAAACTGTAACCTCTCTGTACATCAGTTTGATAATAAAAATTTGAAAATAAATAAATAAATAAATAAATAAATGAATAAATAAATAAAAACAGAAAAAAAGACTGAGGATTGTCTATCTTGTTACTCAACTGAACATCCTAGATTACATAACTCTTTACTTCATCATGGCATTGAGTCAGTTATCAGAACTGTTTATTCAGCAAACGTCTAGAACCCAACATCACCAATCAACGAGATCTTGAAATTGAAGAATAACAGGCTACATATTATTAGATTTATATGCTTTTAAAAATCCACAGCTTCATTTCAGAGTAGTTTTTAAGTAAATGATTATATCTAAGAAATTCCGTGTTTGAAGGGGAAAGTACACCTTTGTCTGTCTCTTTAATTCTGAAGGTCTACATTACCATCTTGTGGAGAATTGATGGCAGCAGTAGACTATGTAAAAGTAAACTGGAAAATCAACTGAAATTTTTATCCTTCATATTTATCAAATTTTAATTCAAGACTTTTGTTTCCTATACCATTGGACAGTTGTGAAAACAGGGACCCAAAGAAGCCAACTGGGCCCTAATACTATAAGTTTTTGCTATAAAAGCATTTGTTGAACCTGGGGTGTTTTGATTTCCATTTGACAATTAGATATTTTAATGAGATACCATCAAGAGAGGTAACCATATGGTTTCAGTTACAAAAAACTGATCCATGAGTCTAAAATCTATTGAAAGACAGACATAAAATATCCTCACCCTTTTTTCTGTATCTGCAGCCTTACATGAATATATTCTTCCATACTTGCAGGAATGGGTGGAGTTGTGATAGATGTTGGGGGTCAGAGGGAGAGCAATGGAAAGAGTTATACTAATCAATATGCATTGTACGCAGGAAGATACGTTGAATTGAAACCCCTTTATACAACTATCAAAAGATTTTAAAGTAAATAAATTTTAAAGTAAATAAATAAATTTTTAAAGTAAATAAATTTTACTTGAGATTTCTTCTTTGACTAATGTGCTATTGAAAAGTGCTTTATTTAAATCTTCATAGGTATGAGGGTTTCCCAGTTATATTTTTAATTTTACTTTTTTGTTGTACAGATGATTTTCAGAAAGGCTACAATTACACAAGTAAGGAAATGAGTACAATTCTTGTCTAACATTGTTATCCCCTCCCTTGTTTTCTCCTGCTATCCCTCCCCTCTGACACTCCTACCCTCTCAAGTTGTAAAGTTCATTTCCAACAGTGTCTTCTGAGTATCACTCGTACATTGGTTCAGTCTGAAACATCAAGGGAAGGTGTGAATATGCCACAGAAATGGTGAGACAAAGGACAAAAGGTGAACCCAGTTATATTTCTATAATTGATTTCTTCTACTCCCATTGCAATTTGAGACAGATATTGTGAGATTTCTATTCCTTTCAATTTGATATATTTTATGGTCTAGACTGTGTTCTATTTTGGTGAATCTTTCGTGTGACTTTGAAAGTTTCATAAGTATTCTGATGTTTATGATTAAAGTAGAAAACAGATTCCTATTATTTGTATTTAACTGATATTTTCAATGCAGCTTTCCTTGGACTTTTGTCTCCATGAAAGTGCTAAATTTACCTGGATCCCCAAACTCCTGTCATAGATGGTGGCTGAACTGATGTTTATGTGAGGGAAACAGTACGAGATATTTCTTAGTCTGTCATCACACTGACATTTCTCCTCAAGAGCTTGAGATACAGTTTTATGACTAAAAAGGAAGGTATCTCTTTAGATCCATTTTTTCCATTTTACTCTGTGATAACTTGACTTATTCTACTTCTTTGTGTTTATTGAACATTTTATTTGTTATTGTTAAATGGTTTTCTATTACTAAAGATATCCTGAAACTCTAAAAAAAAATATTCTCTCTTGTTTCAGATCCAGTGTACACTCCTTTTTCAATTGAATTCCATATGGCACAGTGGTCAATCTAAGTTCTGAGAAAGCATATGTGGTTCTCTTGTTATATTCAAACCAATAGTGGGAGGAATGAATTACATGAGACAAATGTGAGAAAAGCACTGTGAGTAAAGCATAGGTCCATCCAGTGCTTGACTGTATTGTGTTTGCCTTGGAAATTTGAATATCAGGCTCACTTGACACAAATGTTCAAAGACATCACTTGACAGTAAATAATTCAGGATGATTAATACAACTTACAAAGGGATGTTAAAACATATCTATCTAGGGTTACTGGCTGGGGCTTAGGGGTCCTTTAAAAGCAAAAGCAAGGAGGGATGGACTAATTATGGTACTAAACTTCCTTTGGTTGTATATGGATAAAGAAAAGCAGCATTGACTGGTGGGGGTGGCAATTAATCTTCCTCAGGAAATGGAGATTG
Source organism: Perognathus longimembris pacificus (assembly GCF_023159225.1). Taxonomy (NCBI): domain Eukaryota; kingdom Metazoa; phylum Chordata; class Mammalia; order Rodentia; family Heteromyidae; genus Perognathus; species Perognathus longimembris. The sequence goes on from NC_063188.1 coordinate 44,597,770, forward strand.
GAATATCATGATTCAAAACTTTCTTGGGAAAAGGTAGGAGACCCTGTTTGAGAAACAAACTAAAAGGAAAAGTACTGGTAGTATGGCTCCAATTGATGGAGTGCCTGCCAACCAAGTATGACGCCCTAAGTTCAAACCCCAGTACTGAAAAAGAAAAGAAAATAATATCATCTCTCATGGCATCTCAGGGTTTACAGATTTTCTAAGGAAAGGAAATCTCCATGCAAGGTACTTGGCCCCTAGTTGGTGAGGGCTCCTCACATAAATGCTTTAACTCAGTTTCAAAACAATAAAGGCATTACTTGAAATAAAATTGTTGAAATGACATTCATTTACAGTAATTAAGTACAAAACAATGAAAGGCATATGGATCAAAATGAGAGAAGTCTCATAGACTCTGATTTGTATACAAATTTGGTGAAGAATCACAGCAGATCCAAATGTCTTGAATCAAGTATCCCAGAAAGGAATGCAGCCAGAGCTTCACCAGGGAATAAGGACCTAAGATTCATATAATGATCTAAAAGGAAAAAGGGAGAATTCAGACATTATGGAACTCTTGGATCAATATAACAATATTTCCAGGTCTCCTAAGGAGTAATAGTAAATCAATGTATTTGGGATGTTGCTGAATAAATGTGATAGTACATAAATTAACTTACTATGCCTGAAGGAGTATTTCAACACACATCAAAGTCTTTCAGCTATATCCACTGTTGTCTGCCACCAAAGTCACTCATGCTCTAGTGGGCTCCATAAAAGCAGAACTTCACATAGGTGGTCAAAGAGAGACAAGACTTTATGCAGGCAGGAAGATGATAAACTATTAAGTCACAATTTATATACAAGTTTGGTTAATCAAAATGTTATGCAAGAAGCTGAGAACAGGTGGTTCACACCTGTAATACTAGATACTTGGGAAGATGAGACTCAGAGAATCATAGTTTGAGGTCAATCCAGTCAGTAAGCTCTTAAGATCACTGCTCAAAAACTCCTGTCACGTATCTGTTATCCTAGCTACATGTGCAGTCTAATATAAGTGAGTTTTGCCCAAGCATGTACACAGGCAGGAAGAACTTATTTCAAAAATAACCAGCAAACTCAGAGCTGGAGTTATGGCTCAGTGGTAAGAGTGCTCACCTAGCAAGCTTAGGGAATAGAGTTTAAATCCAAGTACTAAAAACTATTATCTAGGTGATGGAAACTGAAAATGTTATGAATGTTAAGGTCTCTTCTTTGACTTTTGCAGTATCAAATATTATTGTCAATGAGACAGTGGCAATATGTGAACCAAAGGCCATAGGATGTAAGATATTTGTATGTAATTATTAACTTGGCTAAGTGTGGGATTTTTTTGTGTTTACTGAAGAACTTATGACAGCACTGTGGCATTTAGCTCATAATACAATAATTCACACTGGTTTGGCTTCAACTCTGATCAGAAAGTCTCCTGTACTGATAATAAAGATTATATTACTGACAGAGTTACAAGATATTCTCAAGGGCAACTTCTACCACCAAAAATGAGACTGAACAGCTGGTAGGATTCTAATTGTTGGAGGCAACATTTGCCCCACTTAGGTGTTCTCTTAGGCCACTTCATAAAGTTAACCCCAAAATACAACCCGTTCTGACTGGAAACATTTGTAGCAGCAGACCATGGAGTTGTTCAACACGTCCTATACCCGAGGCATTGTCTTTGAGATCTTTGAAGCCTATTACTTTCAGTGGAACTATAAGAGTCAACAATCGCCATAAATACTGGCTGGAATCTGTGAAAACAGAACACTTCCAATGAGGTATGCTGTCCTCTTGATTTGGGGGTACATAAGTTACCTAAAGTAGCAATCCAATATACCTCTTTTGAAAGGCAACTGCTTGTTTGACACTGAACGCTGATGAAAATGGAATTTATTGCAACTTGGATACCACATATGCCACTGTGACATGAACTGCCCATTGTCAAGTGCTTACATACTACCTTGGCAAGCTCAACAGAGTTCAGTTGTCAAATCAAATGATATTTCCATGATTAACTCACCCTTAGAATCCAAACAAAATGCTAGTTTACCAGAAATGGAAAATTGACCCATATAGGATTTTCTACATCCTCTTGAGACTACCTGGGATGCAAGATCCAAAGATGTGTCTATCAACAATATTACATGGCTTTCTTACCGCTCTACAAAAATAAAAATTGGATTCCAATGGGTCACCGACATTATGTGACTAGCACATGACCCTCTTTTAGCTGAGATTAAATGTGGATATTCCACCAAATAAATGGTACTATAGTCTATGATGATAGTTGGTAGAGGTCACTTCTATGATCATGTCTGCAATATTTTCATCAACTCATATATAATCAGTTATCCACTCAGCTGGTCAGGAAAATGTGTACTAAATGAACTAGTCACCAGCTAGGCACTGGTGGCTCACACCTGTAATTCTAGCTACCAAGGAGCATGAAATTTCACAATCCTGGTTCAAAGTAAGCCCAAAGAGGACAGTCCCTGAGATTCTTATTTCCAATTAAGCACAAAAAGAGACAAAGGATAAAAAGACAAACAACTCCAAAAGCAATACTTTCAAAACCATTTGGTGTAAACCAACTGAACAACTCATGGGGGAAGAGGGAAGGGGGAGGGGAAGAGTGAAAGGGGGAGGGGGGAAGGAGGAATGAGGGAGGAGGTAACAAACAGTGCAAGAAATGTACCCAAGGCCTAAAGTATGTAACTGTAACCTCTCTGTACATCACTTTGACAATAAATAAGAAAAAAAATCTAAAAAATAGAACTGTTTCAAGTGGTAGAGGGTAAGCAAAAATACCTCAGGTACAGTGCCCAGGCCCTCAATTTAAGCCCCAGCACCAGCCCAAAAAAAAATCCTTTTTACAGTGATAATGATATACTGCCTTTGAAAAATGAAACAATAATAAAAATGACAATAAAGCAATTTGGCAATTTAACATATGATGTATCCTTAGTGCTCTCTATCATCCTCTAACAAACATGCCCAATGGTACATAGGATTGTGAAAACTTCAGCTACAACTATGTATGAGACAATTGCCATATGTATGATGACAATTGTCATAGACTAAATATTTATGTCCTATCTCCAAATTTCTGTTTATACCTGTTTTCTAATGTGATATTTAGAGGTGACACTTGTAAGAGCTGATTAGCTCATTAGATTTGGACATTATAAGTGGAAGTCATATTGTCATGGAAGTTCCATAAAGATCCATGTTCCCTTCTACCATTTCAGGAAATAGCAAAAAGACAGCTGTGGACCAGGCAACAAACCTTCACCAACACTATCTGTGAGTGCAATGCTCTTGGACTCTCTAGCTATTAGAACTATGAGATAAGCCGATTAGCCTATGATATTTTGTTATAAGAACCCAGAGTAAAACAATATACTAGGTAATAAAAGACATTTGGACATTAAATGATGTGCTTCAATGGAAAGGAAATATGACATAATGCTTCATCATAAACAATATTGAAGAATAAGCCATCACTTGATTAAACCTGTGAAATTTCATTCCCCATGCATTTAAATATTCTTTTTTATTTTTCCCACTGGAATATACTTATCAGGTGGTTTTAGACCCTGCTCTCAATGAATAAATAGAGCTTTCTAAGTCAAACCTAGGGTCAATGCAGCCTTTTGGTAGCTAGCTTCTGTGGGATCCCACAGTGACAAAAGGGACAGCCTAGCATTGGGATAGTAGGATTTCCCTTGTCATTCTTTGAACCTCTGTCTCCATAACCTAAGTGGATGATATAAAAGGCTATAACTGCAGTCCCAGGTTAGACAACTTGAGATGAAAGATTTGAGTTAATCATTAGGCCAATCAGTACATACGTTAGAAAACATAAAAAAGCATCTCTGGTTTTATCTGAGGTTTATAAAGCTAGCTGGGTATGATAACATGAATCTTCATTCTTTTTCTTTCCACAGAAGCCTCTAATATACATGATATGACAGCATTGTGATAAAAATTAGCACAGCCATACTTAGAATTGCTGAGGTTATACAGTGATAGATTTGTCATCCAGAAATGATGCCTCATGCTGAACCTCAACTGTAAAGACCTATTCCATAAAAAATGACTTAGATCTATCTTAAGCTGTTAGTAGGGGAAAGTATAATGTAATTCCTCCAACACAGGTTCACATACAGGCTTGCAATAGAGTGACCTGCTCTAGTATTGCAAAAAAGAATCCTTATATTTACAGAGATATTGCTGAATTTTATTGGCACTATAGATATAGATTTTTTTCTCTTCTTCCAATTACATGATCCAAGTATACAGAGACAATGGATACCCAGTCTAATCAACACTATGACAATACAACCATGGTGAATATTACCTGAACCCTACTGGGTTCTTTATTCCTTTGTGAACCCTGAAATTCAATAAAATGCAAGAATTTGTTGGAAGAATCATCTTTCCCCAAGTCTTAGGACAGAATATCCATGCCAGCAATTACAAAGAGGACTGTAGAGGAAAAGGTTATGAGAAAGTATCTGATAAAACTCACCCAGAAAGACACACCAAAGGCCAGCTTCTGGCTGATATTTTCATTCTACTAAGGAACACAGTCATACAGAGCCTAGGAAAAGAAACTGGTATTTCATAGGGAGCACCAAAATATTAATGCTACAGATCAAGTCATTCAAGGCTAAAAAGACTTACAAAATTCCTTAGCCTAAGTAATGATGGGTAACCAGTAGCCCTTGATTATTGACAGGCAAATAGGGCAGCATTTAGAGTATTGCCAACACTCAATGTTATGTGTACACCATTAATTTAGAGAAGGTAGAAACCACATTGTAGCATATCCACACCCAATAAAGATGGCTATAATCTGTGCCATTTTAAAAACACTTCATTGATGTACTCAAGGCCCTTGGTGCTTCTAGTTGAGGATAATTTTTCAGAGAGGACTGAACAATTTGAATGTTATTCTCCTAGTAACACTAGCAAAGTTCTGTCTGAAATAGTAGGGGAAATCTGTGAAGCACATCAGCACAAGAGTACCACTGGATCAAACTATTCTTTAAAAGAAAATAGAAGAGTAGATTCCACAGAAGGTATATTCTCCTGTTACAGGATTTCCAGATTGGAAAAACCATATTGTATGAAAAATAGATACTTTTTGCACCTGAGAATCCTCTTGAGTAGTCACAAGAAGTTAAATGTGATTTCAATCCTGCAAACAAATGCAATTTCTGCTGATCCTTACAAGATCATTCTTCCTCCTTGTTTTCACAGAGTATTGTAGCTCTGCCCACATGTTGTGATTTCAATCTTGTCAAATTTTGAGCAAAATAAACATCTGGCCAGATGTAGTTGCACATAGCCACAATCCTACTCATCAGGGGCTGAGATAAGAGGATCAAAGCCCACCTCAGCTACATAGGGAGACCTTCTTCGAAAACAACAAACAAATACAAAAGCCCAACCATAGGTTTTGAACTCATAAAATTATGAGCTAACAGAAGGATGTTGCTCTAAGCTGAGTTTGTGATCAGTTTCTATACAGTTTTGGAAAATGAACCCAAATTTGAGATGGCAGGTTACTATAACAAATTCTTTAAAATTTGGTCAGTGAGGAATGTTCTGAAAATTTTTGAAGGGCAAGTTAGATAATGATGAAATTGGTTTAAAAGAAGCCTACTTCATCTTGGACATAGTATTAGAAATCTCTTAGCGAGTTCTCAGAATAAAATGGAGCAATGTTTTCCAGGAAATTGGATGCAAGATCCTTGTAAAATAATTTCAGAAGGATGAGCAAAAATTTCTTCTGAAGTGTTTAGGAAAGCAGAGCATATTATTAATAAACTTTGGCATTCTGCTGAGAAGACTCACAAACATTTTTTAAAGGGGCAACTTTATTTGTTTATCGTACTTTTGATAAAATGAAGAGTGAGAGAAAAATTGAGTGCAAAAACTGTTTTAAAAATTTCAACAATTTCACAGCCTAAGTGGAAGGCAAAAGATGCTAAAATAGTTTACTTCAAAAACAGCCTTTTGTTAAAAATCTCAAAAAAGGATCTAAAGGTCAGGATATCTAGTCAGTGGAAATGCTCTTTCAAGAGATTAATGGGTTATCTCACAGAGTTCATATTCTTATAGAATCTCCAGGCAGCAAAGAGCATTGCCCTTTAGCCATTCAGCTAAAGCAGTTGTATTTATATTTGTAGTGTGGTAATTTGCTAATCAATGACAGAAAACTAATCCAGTACATCTATAATTGATAAGCACATTTTAACATAATCATAGTACCCTTAGGCCACATAACAGAATTAAAAAATGGCCCTTTGCTATTGTAAGACATTGAGTTCAATTCTATACTCACATGCCATTTCTAAGTCTTAACAGCTTTATTGAGATACAATTAAAGTTCACCCTTTGAAAGGATATAATACATTAACAAAATGACTTTTGACAGTAATTGCTTGAATTTCGTTAATACATTTCCTATGTTATTTTTAGGCTGTATGAATACTTATTTTACTAATTAGGCTATATTTTGTTAAAGGACTGATTAGTCGTAGGGTACTTTCCAAAATCTGGACTTGCTAACTTGTTTTCCGGTGGAGTTTATTAAGTTGCTCATCTATCTCTGGGATTTTCTGTACTACAATAACTGCAGTTTTATTAATGTTGAATTCAATATTTTGGAGGTACTGTGGTTTGAGATCATGGCATTTTAAAGCATTCCACCATTTGATACATTCCCCAAGTTTATTTTAGTTTACTTAATTTTTTAGACAGGATCTCCCAATGCCTGGGCCAACCGTAAACCATAGTTGTCCTACCTCTACCTAGTGCATAGCTATGAGGGAGGAGGTAACAATTTTGACAAGAAATGTACTCACTACTTATGTATGTAACTGTAATTTCTCTGCACATCACCTTGAAAATAAAATTAAATTAAAAAAAACACTGTGTAGAGGGATGGAAAAATGCAATGGTGTTGTTTCAGGAGTGGCTTGAAAGTCAAGAGAAAGATCAGAAAGGTCAGGATGGATAGAGTATGAAGTACCTGGGGGTCCATGGAAAAGATTGTGTCAGATAAGTATGTCTTTTAGGTATACCTGAAAGATCATACTCTATTTCTAAGCTTGGAAATAAGTTTAGATTTTGTTCTTAATAAAAAGTATTTTACCAATTCAAAAAAAATCACTTCTGTATATCACCTCTACAATAATGATAAAAACAAAATAAAAGCTTAAAAGTTTCCAAATATATTTAACCTGAAATCCTTCTCACAGAGAATGTTATGAACTCTCAAAAGTCAGAGAAAATTCTAAGCAGAAGCAAGAGAAAAGTATTGAGGGAATCTTCATTGGATTGTCAGCAATTTCTCTTCAGAATCATAGAAGATTATGGAAAAATTGGAAAATATATTCAAAATACTTAGAGAAAAACACTGAGTGAAAGAAATTATACTCATCTAAGTTATCCTTTAGAATTAAAAGAAAAAAATTAGTATTTCCTAGACAAAAGGTTTAAGAATTCATCACCTTTAGATGGACCTTACAAAAAAGTCTTTAGGAAGTGCTTCAGATGAAAGCAACAGTACATATTTTGTTAAGATGAAAGCATAAAAATATAACACTTATTGATAAAAAAACAAACATTTCTTCAATACTATACTATTGGAGCATAATTTGTTCAAATTTCTAATATGAGGGCACACATGCAAAATGGTAAGTTATTTTTAAAAGATCAATATAAAAAGTATAAATTTTGGCAAAATTATATTGCTCAGGGAGGGTAAGGTCTGAAATATTCTCATTCATACAAATTTAAGTTGCTATCAGTTTAAATAATCTATTATAATAGACATAAGATTTTTATATGTGTTTCATGGCAAATATGAGGCAAAATATTGGAAAGGATATACAAGATAGAAAAAGACATCAAAACCTAGCATTATACAAAATTACTAATTCATGAAAGCAAGTAATAAGAAAGGAACAAATGAACAAAGGAAATATGAAACCATCAGAAAGCAATTGACAAAATGTCAGGTGTAAGACTTTACCTACCATTAATAACCTTAAGTATAAAATAGATGAACCCTCCAATAAAAATGCCAAATGGGCAAAACTAGATCCAAGTATTTGTAACCTACAAAGTGCTCATTTTAACCCTTAAAACACATGTGTACACTGTAAGTTAAGAATGAAATCAGCGGGGCTGGGGTTATAGCCTAGTGGCAAGAGTGCCTGCCTCGGATACACGAGGCCCTAGGTTCGATTCCCCAGCACCACATATACAGAAAACGGCCAGAAATGGCGCTGTGGCTCAACTGGCAGAGTGCTAGCCTTGAGCTGGAAGAAGCCAGGGACAGTGCTCAGGCCCTGAGTCCAAGGCCCAGGACTGGCCAAAAAAAAAAAAAAAAAAAGAATGAAATCAGCAATGACACATAAATAAGAATATAAAAGAGAATATATGTGGGGCTATTATTATATAAAATAAATAGATCTCAAGATTACAAACTGCTAAAAGAGATAAAGGTGTGGTTATTTGAAGATGAAGGGACCAGATTATCAA
>NC_063188.1:44606849-44661865 GCF_023159225.1 Perognathus longimembris pacificus
TAGTATATGGTTATAAATATAAATGGATAGTGTATGCTTACATAGTCATCCTAAATTGAAGCACCTAAATACACCAAATAAATACCAATTACCATGAATGAACAGAAAAACAAAACATAGTAGCAATAACTTCAATATTCTACTTTCAACAGTGGGTAGATAATTACAAAATCAAGGAAATTATCAACTAGAATTATGCTTTAGACTAAGTGGGTCTAAGAAGATTAGAAAAGAATATCCCATCAGATAGCATCATATATTCTCTTTGCTAGTGCAAATGGGACATTCACAGGATGTATTTGTGTTAAACCACAAAACAAGTCTTGAATTTAAGAAGACTGAGTCATATCTAACATTATTTTCAATCACAGTGATTAGATACTAGATATGAACAAATGGAGAAATATTGGAATATTTATAAGCATGTATGAATTCATTAACTTACTCCAGGACAGTGGATGAATGAAAAATAAAGTTAATATTAAAATTATAAAACAATTAACAATAAATACAGAACATATAAAAAAGATAAGATGCAGCAAAAACAGCTGTCTACATGTAAAAGAGAAGAAAAATTTCTTAGGTCCAGTGGATCACAGCTGTAATCCTAACTACCCAGGAGGTGGATATCTGAGGATCTTGGCTCAAAGTCAGCAGGGCAGCAAATTCCAAAATATTCTTATCTACAATTAATCAGCTAAATGCTAGAAGAGGAGCTGTGGCTCAAGTGGTATAGCTGTGAGCAAAACGTATCTTACAGACAGCTCCAAGGCCTTGAGTTCAAGCCCCAGAACTGACACAAAAAAGAGGAAAAATTGTAATTGACTAGTCTAAATAGAATAATTAAGGGAAAAAAGACTCAAATAAAATCAGAGATTAAAATTCAGACATCACTATAGATACCTCAGAAACAGAAAGAACCATAAGCAATACTGTGAATAAATAAAGCCAATAATTTAGATTACCCTAGAAAAATATAACTGCTGAGAATTGAACCAGGAAAAAATTGAAAATTAAAAGTTTGAACCAACCATTGCAGAAGAAGACTTTGATGAGATTCTTAAAATGTTATCATAAAAAAAGATGGAACAAAAATGTCTTCATGAATGAATTCTACCAAACAATTATTACGAAAACTTCTTACAGTTTTCAAATAATAACAGCCAGAGGGAATACTTTAAACATAATTTATGAAGTGATGAAAACCTTGATGGCTGAACCAAAGATGCAAGAAATAAAAAAAAGACTTATGCCTCTGATGAACATTTATGCAAAAACCATCAATAAAATGTTAACTATTCAAATTCAAGAATATATCAACATCATTATATGCAATTATCAAAAGGAAATTGCATCTGATGTGCAAACATGATTTAATTAATATATTTAGAGTAGTCTACATGAGTAGAACTCAGTAACAAAAGTAGTGGTAAATATCACATGAACATTTCAACTGAAACAGAACAAGCATGTGATAAAGTTTCACGTTCAAGCTTGATAAACATTGCAAACAGCTTAGGCATAGAAGGAAAACTACTCAATGTAATGAATGTTTATTTAGAAACACCTGGATAATATTTTATTTAATAAGGAACAACTGAAAATTTCCCACTAAGATCCTGTACAAGGTAGTGATGCCCATCCATGGCACATCTGGTAAATATAGTCCACAGAGCTAAGAGAAATTAGGAATAAAAAGGAAATAAAGCAAATCATGAAAGAAAAAGAAAAAGTTCTACATACTGAAAACCTCAACGTTTTACTACTATTGTTACAATTAATAAAACATATTCAGTGACTATCATGAAATCTACACAGAAAGTAATTGCATTACTGATAGGTAATGGCTTATGAAATCAAAAATAATACTTATTATAACAGAAATACAAGTAAAATGCTGAAGAATATATTCAAGGAAACAGGTGAAAGAATCATACTCCAAATACAATATATAAATGAAAGAAATTGAAGAAGTTACAAATAAATGGAAAATATGTCTACAGTTAGAGGTGCCACACTTCCTGATTTAAAATTACGTAACAAAACTGTCATAATATAAAAATCTTGTTTGTGGCATAAAATAAAAAATATAGATGAATGAGACTTAACAGAAAGTTGAGACCAAACATATAAGGTAAACTAATTTTGAACAAGGGCACTGAGAGGAGACAGCTGTCTACACTTCTTACAAAAATGGTGCTGGAGAAAGCGAAATTCCACACACAAAACAATGAAGTTGAATTAACAATACACAAAAATCAATTCAATGGAGTAAAGCTGTAAGTAAAAGTAAAAATTGAACTCTAAGACTTGAAATATAGAACTAGAGGAAAACATTGGCTTGGGTAATGAACTTTGAAGTATTTCACTAATATCATATGGTATAAAAACAAAAATCATGGGGCTGGGAATGTGGCTTACTGGTAGAGTGCTTGCCTCGTATGCATGAAGCCCTGGGTTCAATTCCTCAGCACCACATAAACAGTAAAGGCTGGAAAAGGCACTGTGGCTCAAGTGGTAGAGGGCTAGGTTTGAGCAAAAAGAAGCCAGGGACAGTGTTCAGGCCCTGAGTTCAAGCCCCATGACTGGCACACAAAAATCAAAAGTAGAAGTATATCAAACTGAGAGGCATAACAAATGAATCAACAGAATGAAGAGAAAATCTATGAACTGAAACAAACATTGTTTCAAACCACATATTTAATAAGGAGTAACATCAAAATTTATAGGGAATCCTTACAGCCCATTCATGAAAAAATGGAGCAGTCCATTTTTTAAAAATCAAAGAAAGAGGACAGATACTTTTGAAATATGAATAAAATTATATATATATATATGAATAAATATATATATACAAAATGTTACATGGTATCACAAATGAGCAGATAAAGGCAAATTGAAACTACATGAGATCACACATAATATGAGTGGCTGCTGTAAAAACAACTAAGAGATAAAAATTTCATTAGGAGTTTGGAGAAAAAAAGATCCTACTACACCACTGGTAGAAAGGTATTTTGGCATAGTTATTGTGCAAAACGGTTTTGAAGATACTTATGAAACTGAAAACAGAACTACCATGTGCTCCATACTTATTTAGTTCTCTCCTAGACATCTATTCAATGGAAATGCAAAAACTTTACTCAAAAGAAATTTTCTCCCATGTTCATTGTGGCATCATTCAATAGCCAAGATATAAGAGCAAAGCAAGTGCTTATCCACAGACAATTACCTAAATAACATGTGATAGTCACAAATCATTCAAAACACTGGGAATATATTATGAGAAATTCATGAGCAACTGAATCATTACACAAATATCTTAGTGTTCTTACACCAATAGAGATGGCTGAAATATCATTAAGTATTCACAGATGGGATTATAATCATAGTTGAAATTTACCTTTACATGTAATACATAATATGTGTGTGTGTGAGTGTGTGAGTGTGGGTGAATGTATGTGTATATGTATGTATGCATGTCTGTTCACATATCCAATGGAATATTATTCAGACCTAAAAGGGAGGGGGTTCTTCAATTTGCCACAACATTGGCAGATATATATTATTGCATAAAAACTAAGCCTGAAACAAAAAGAAAAAATATCCTATGATCTGCCTTACTATATGAAAAATATGTGTTCAAATACATAAAGAGAAATTGAATTAGTGATTACTCTTGGTAGGATAGGGAAGAAAATTAAGGGATGCAGGTCAAAGGATAGAAGACATTAGAATGAAAGAGTCTAGAGATGTTGGTTTTACTATTAGGCTAAAATGAATAAAATTGTATTGTTCAGAGGTTTTTTAAAAGTAGATTTTAGTTGTTTTTGTCTCTGAAAAATAGCTATGGGAGATGATAAATATATTAGATACTTTAGTATAGCAACCACTTTCTTATCTGAATGCAAACCTTACAATCATCTTTTAATCTGTAAAGACACACAGTAAAATTCATCAAAAAATTAACATTCCATAGTGCAAATTACAGCATGCTTTGATAGTAATAATTAAAATACTTTCCAACACATTCGTACAAATACATTCAGCCCACAATTTACACTGTCATCTCTCTGACTGTGATTGTAAGGTATATGCTTCTGATAAAACATGTAGCCTAAGGAAGAAAAAATTATTTCTGGAGATGATTAAGAAAATTACTGGGGAATGAGTCTTTTTGCATCGTGCCTTCAGAAATCAGTTTCCTAAAAATAGTCTCCTCAGAAATCATTTTCTTAAAAACTATTTAAGTTTCTTTGGTGTTCATTTCACAGATAGTGACTGGAGCAATAAAATGAACACATATGCAGTTTTCTTTGCATTTGAGAAAATGGAAAGAGAACAAAGGAATACTGTTGTTATACATAGGGCCCAGCAGATATAAATGAATTATTAAAACAGTTATAAAACTTTATTGTTAAGCCATGCCATAAAGATGTGTGAGTCAGAAATGTGTAAAGTATAATGACTACTATATGTACCACTTCCATCACAATAAAAACTGGTAATAGTCTTGTATCCTCAGAATGTCATAAAAATTAAAATTAGTAAAATAGTCTTTCTTAAATCACATATTAATAGTAAATATTAGCACTTCATGAAAATGTTGATATATACAATAATACTAGCAGAACAGATAGTGACAAATTATAATTAAGGGAAATATTGTAAAATCATATCACAATAGCCTCATTTATTTTTTAAATGTGTAACTAAAATCTTAGGTTCTTAGTCATTTGCTTACTATTTATGTAAAAGAAAACACTGGCTGTATTGAAATTAAAGGTGTATTTCAAACAATCACTTTGCAAAAGTGTATTCATTGCTCTTTGGTAAATGCTCCTAGATTGCTGCAATTTGTTATAATTCACTGATACTCAATTCCTGCAGGAAACAGCATTCATCACTTGCAACTATTGGTAATATGACTTGGGAGTCCTGGTGTCATCATATTTTGATATCCAAAGGTATGAACACATTCTACCTATAGAGTCTATAGCCTTTACTAGTCATTCCTTGTGATATTGTTGAAAATTCACTAGAGAAATCATGTATATAATTGCCATCCTACTTGCATTTATTTATGTCTCCGGTAACTTGACACTTCAATCATTAACTACATCCAGTGTTTTCATTTTATTTCTTCACCCTCACTAACTTAATCCATGATATTGTAATCCAAGCTATCTGAGAATGATGATTCCAAGACAACCTGAGCAGGAAAGTCCATGAAACTTATCTCTAATTAACCACCTAGCCAGAAGTAGAGATGTGTCCCAAGTGGTAGAGTTGAAAAGCTCAAATACATGAAAAGAACCTCTTGCTTCTAATCCTTGGAATTCATTTTGATATGCTACATTATATATGGTCCTATGCACTTACTGATTGGGCTATGGTTATCCCCTGCTAAGAATATGCTAGACATATTCTTACTTATTACAAAGGAGAAAAACCAGGCAACCTATATTTCTTTAGGCTTGGCTTGCCTCACTTGATATTATTTTCATGTCTTATCATTCCTCTATGAAAGGGGCAATGTCATTCTTTTGGATGGAAGCATAGAACTCCATTGTGTGTGTGTGTGTGTGTGTGTGTGTGTGTGTGTGTGTGTGTGTGTATCACATCTTGATCCATTCATCTTCTGAGGGGAATCTGGGTTGATTCCATATCTTAGTTATTTCTATTTTTTCTTTCTATTTTAGTTTTCTATTCATACCCTTTGTTTTGTATATAGAATTATCTGGTCCGTATAAGGGAAAGGGTATCACAGAAGCAACTGGACAAAAGATGAACTAACGGAACAATGATACTCACTTGACACTTGTTGCAAATGAACTATACACCTGGGTGGAGGGGTGCCGGGCTCGGGTCGCCTCCCCTGGCACGGGGGTTCAGGCTCTACTCTACTCCAATCACTCCCTTTCTCACCCTTTCCCCTGGTCACCCGACCCACAGATAAGGCCAGAGTGGAGTGGGTGGCTCAGGAAAGACCTCAGTTGCACGCAGCTGTACGAGATCGCTTTACCTCCCTCCTTACCCATGAAGAAAGCCAGGAGTACACGGATCTTGGAGATGCTTCAAGAGCAAATCTGATTTAATAAGGGAGGGGCTAGCAGCTGATATAGTAGGGGGCAACGAGAGAAGGGGTGGTCGATCAGAGAGCTGGCGATAGGCTGGTGAGCTAGTCATAGGACCCCCTCATGAGCTAACGTCACTTGCTTAGCACCACCCCAGGGGGAAAGCCCGCGACTGGGGGGCACATGGGCTGGTGAGAAAGTTGGGGGGCTGGTTGCAAAGTCAGTTCTTCTGGTTCTGGACCCAGAGAATTGTGGCCTGCTTCCGCATTCCCCCAGGACTGGGGGAAGGGCAGTGTCTGGAGAGCGCTCTCCATTGCCCTTCCCCCTCAAGGCCAAGCTGAACCCAAACATCTGCCCCTTTTTACTTTCATTTTTTATTTTTTTCTTTGAACAGCAGGAGGCGCCCTACTCGAGAGCACGCCATGTCTTAGGTTGCCCCGCCCATGGGGAGTCTTACCCGTCCTGGGCCATGCCCTTGCTCTTCAGGCTGACCTTCCTGCCAGGCTGGCCAGCCCGATGAGAGGACTCGGGGAGAGTGGGATTGGCACTTGAAAGAAAGCCCTGATAATTTTTCTCTCATGCCAGCGGACCTCAGTGAGCAGCAGGTCCTAATGGTCGTGTGACGAGCCTCATGGGGTTCCTAGATGGCTGGGGATATGGCCTAGTGGCAACACAGCTTGCCTCATATACATGAGGCCCTGGGTTCGATTCCCCAGCACCACATATACAGAAAACGGCCAGAAGTGGCCCTGTGGCTCAAGTGGCAGAGTGCTAGCCTTGAGCAAAAGGAAGCCAGGGACAGTACTCAGGCCCTGAGTCCAAGGCCCAGGACTGGCCAAAAAAAAAAAAAAAAAAAAAAGATCAAAGGCCACTTGTTGTCTAGACAGCGCTGGCCTATCACTTACAATATAAGAGACCCATGTGTCTAGCACAGGGCAATGTAAACATAATGTAAATGGGAGCATAAAGCAGACATGAGCATAAGCAATCATAATACAAGGCAAATGCAAACATGAGTAACTGTAACACATGAACAATTACAACACAGGCACAAAGCAATGGAGGGTCTCTTATCTGGCTTAGTCCATAGGAAATAGAGGAATCCTGGTCCATTTTGGTGTCACTCAAGGTAGTGCAGATGGCTCTTCATTTCCTCGATGGTGAGGTAGAGGTAGGTTCAGGCCCTGGTGATCTGGCAGCCAGGGTGCTGGTAACTTTGTTAAGTTAGTTGAGGTTAGTAAACACTTTATAGTAAACATTGCAGCAAGGTGCCAATCCCTTGCTTATTGTAAACATTTATCATAAAACATTAAGGTGTCCAAATCCTTTAGCTCCTATTTCCCTCCAATGGGGGCCCCTAAGATAAGCAGCAAAGTGGGGAGCGAAGGGAGGAACAACAGTGTGCAAAATTTCCCTTTGGTTCTTGTGCAAGGCTGTGGGCCATGCTGCCACAGCAAACATTACTCCAAAGGGCGCCAGGCAAGGTCCAGGGAAAAAACAGGGCCGACACTGGGTCTATCGCCGGTACAGGCAGGCTTTCCCATTTCTCCATAGAAAAATCCACCACGGTCTTTGCTTTCCTGAGAGGAAACAAGGAGAGACATCCCTCAAGGGTGGTCATTCTGATGAACAATATTTTAAGTCTCTAGCTGGTATCCAGATTGGATTTGGTTCCCCAGTTGGGAAAATGCATGCGAAGCCCCTTCCCGCACTAATAAGTGGGTGTGGGCCTCAATATGCCCCTGTGAGGGGGTCCTTCCAACAGACTTCCACCTTTAAGTAGGGTGTTTGGCTTGACCACTGTCTCTGGAAAGCCGACAGGGGTGGTCCTTAGGGAAATTTAAAATATTCAATGTAAACATCGCTGTCCTCAGCTGGTCATGGGGGCTTCCCCCCCCTTTTTGTTTTAATAATTGATCCTTTAGGGTCTTATTATGCCTCTCAATTATGGCCTGACCCTTTGGGTTATATGGTATTCCAGTGGTATGTTTAATATTCCACATTTGGAAAAAGGCCTGTAAAGGCTTACTGGTGAAGCAAGGTCCATTATCTGTTTTCACCTGTAAAGGGAGCCCTAGGATAGCAAAACATTGTAAGAAGTGGCTTTCAGCATGCCGTGCTCTTTCCCCCGCATGTAGAGAGGCTCAACACGCACCAGAGCATGTGTCAATAGACATAAATATATATTTTAGCCTTCCAAAAGGAGCGTAGTGAGTTACATCAGTCTGCCAGATAGCATTGGGTTTTAAGCCTCTTGGATTGATCCCAGGAGATTGCTGGGGAGGGACCTGTACGAAAGGCATACACGATTTGCAAGTCCTTATAATCTTTTTTAAGTCTTTTATAGGAATTGAAGGAAATCTCTGATGTAACCCTCTCCAATTTAAGTGAGTACGCTCATGGAGTCCTTGGGCCATTTGAAGGTTTTGAGGTTGTACAATGGCCAGAGCTATAATGGTTCCATTAGTGGCCAGCTGGTCAGCCATACGATTACATTGTGCCAGGTCCCCAGGCAATCCTTGGTGTCCACGAAGGTGCTGTAAAAATACAGGCTCACCCCGCTCTTTTAACATAGACCTGACTTGGATCATCAGAGGGGTGATTGGGTTTTCATCTAATTTAATGTATGAGAATACCAGGTTGGGTAGCAAATTAACCACATACAGACTATCAGAAAACAAGTTCATTGGCTGTTTGACATGGATCAGTGCCAGAGCAACTGCATACAATTCCTTAAACTGCGCAGATCCAGTGACTGCTTCAAAGTAATGGGTGTTTTCTTTCCCACCGGCAGGGGGCGAGGCAGAGCGTACCACTATGGCAGCCCCTGCTCTTCCCCCATCTGTAAACACATTGGCAGGCTTGACAAGAGGCCTGGTAGAGAAAAGTACAGGAGGGGTCCACTGTAGCCTGGAAAATGAGGTCACCCACTTCGAGGTGCCATAGTAGCAATCTACCTTTCCCATAAAGCTCTCCAGGGCACTGGACACACGTGTATTATTCCTTCTGACCCATTCAAAATCTGACAACCGGTAGGTTATGGTTAGCACATCAGGATCTCTCCCATAAAGTCTCAGGGAAGTATCCCTGCCCTTAATTACCAAGTCAGCTAGCTGGTCTAGCTTGGAATAAACTCTGGGAGCTCCCCCTACTGAGGCATGCACCCATTGAAGAGCCTTGCCTGACTGAATAATAGCGGCTGAGGAAAGCTCAGACCCGGGGAGGATCCAAAGGCAAAGTGGGCACTCAGGCTTGTAGTGGGCCAACCATGCCATATTTAGGGCCATTTGGATTTTCTGGAAGGCTGTTTGAAGTGGTGGAGTTATTGTAATAACATCAGTGGGCGCTTTGCCTGAGGGCACAGAGAAAGCAAACTTCTCACAATCCTGGGGGTCAAAGGGAATGGAAAAGAAACAGTCCTTGATGTCAATTATAATGAAATTAAGATCCTGAGGAATAGAGGGGATCCATGGCAGCCCCCGTAAAGGAGTGCCAGCGGGGATTATCCGCTCATTAATCTTTCTTAGGTGCTGTACCATCCTCCATTTCCCTGAGGCCTTTTGTACAACAAATACAGGGCTGTTCCAAGGGCTCAGCGAAGGTCTAATATGCCCGAGGGACAGTTGTTCTGATACTATTTCCTTTAACTTTTCTAATTTGTTTGAGGGAATAGGCCACTGTTCCACCCAAATTGCTGCTCCCGGGTGCCATCGAATGGCAGGGACAGTAGAAATAGTGGCCCTTAGGATTGGGGGTGAGGCCCGGTAGAAGAAACAGGAGCCTCCTGCCCCAAGGCCTCAGAGGGAGGTGCTTTATAGCAGCCACTAGGGCCACCTGACAGGTCCTGGCCTGTGATGACCGCGGCCTTAATCTTTCCCAAGATATCTCGTCACAACAGGTTATCTGGTGATTTGTTTATTATTAAAGGACGTACTATTCCCTTGCCACTATTTATATCATCCCAGGAAAGCCAGTCCCTGGTTGTTTCACTCTCAGCTGTGCCTCCCACCCCCAAGAACTGGGGGCCGGGGATTAGGTCCCAACATGAAGGCACTAATTCCTTCTTTAATATGGTCTGATCTGTTCCAGTATCAATTAAGAATCGGAACCTCTTTCCAAATATGATGATTTCGGTCTCTGGCCTCATCTCAGGGGCAATTAGGACTGCCCAGAGGGCCTTAGGCTGTTTATTGTCTTGGTCGGTGGAGAATCTGTAAGTCAGGCTGTAAAGCAGATGCTCCGCCCAGGGCGTGTTCGGCCCACCTCTCTCAAGGACCACCTTCCTGAACTCATGGAAATCTTTAGTTTTCTGCAACTCCCACGAAGTGGTAAGGGCTCCGAGTTTAAAACCGGCAGAGCCTTTTGCGCTGGGAGGCAGAGTGCCGCCGCCGCTGAGGCTGTGAAGCGGCTGCTCAGCGGGGCTCCGGGAATCTGCATATGTATGGAGCCAAGCCAGGCCTCCGATGGGGGAGGGGTAGTGAGCCAGCAGCGTTGCACGCCTCTTGGCTGCCATGAAAGCAGTGTCTGGATTGGGATCCAGGGGGGCAAACTTGCGCTTGTCCCTGGGCCTATAGGATCTGGGCGTCAGGGCCCCCTCCGGACCAAAATTCCCTCCGGCTGCCCTCTCCTGAGTCCAGGGACTCTCCCCTGGGTCTGAGGAGAAGCAAGCCTTGAGGGTGAACTTTAGGATTTTAAGGGGCGAATTACTTTGCCTACTTTGAACTTGTCCCATCCTCTTTGCTGACCTGGATGGGAGGAGCACGCGCCCCGGGGTTTTCACCCCGATTCCCTGAGATTATAATGTGAGCCACGGACTTCCTCGAGTGGGTTCTGTGCCCCACGCTGGGCCGCCAAAATGCCAGGCTCGGGTCACCTCCCCTGGCACGGGGGTTCAGGCTCTACTCTACTCCAATCACTCCCTTTCTCACCCTCTCCCCTGGTCACCCGACCCACAGGTAAGGCCAGAGTGGAGTGGGTGGCTCAGGAAAGACCTCAGGTGCACGCGGCCATACGAGATCGCTTTACCTCCCTCCTTACCCATGAAGAAAGCCAGGTGTACTCGGATCTTGGAGATGCTTCAAGAGCAAATCTGATTTAATAAGGGAGGGGCTAGCAGCTGATATAGTAGGGGGCGACGAGAGAAGGGGTGGTCGATCAGAGAGCTGGCGATAGGCTGGTGAGCTAGTCATAGGACCCCCTCATGAGCTAACGTCACTTGCTTAGCACCACCCCAGGGGGAAAGCCCGCGACTGGGGGGCACATGGGCTGGTGAGAAAGTTGGGGGGCTGGTTGCAAAGCCAGTTCTTCTGGTTCCGGACCCAAAGAATTGTGGCCTGCTTCCGCATTCCCCCAGGACTGGGGGAAGGGCGGTGTCTGGGGAGCGCTCTCCATTGCCCTTCCCCCTCAAGGCCAAAGCTGAACCCCAACAGAGGGGAGTGTGGAGGGGTAAGCAGGAGAAATGAGGGAGAGGTAATAGTGTTTAAAAAGAAATGGACTCATTACCTTACTTTTGTAACTCTAACACCTCTGTTCATCACCATTACAATAAAAAGTAAAATAAAATGCTCAGGGACAGTGTACAGACCCTGAATCTGAAGCTCGAGAATGTGACACCCACAAACAAAGCTTGAAGTCTACCTTTTGTTCAATTTATATCTTATGAAAGATGAATACTCTGATTCATTTCAAGAAGCATTGAGTTAGTTAGTAGCATTTAATTCCTAATGGAAATATAATTTCACTTTACCTCTACAGAAAAAGGGATTGCGTATTTTAATTAAAACTTAATATAAAATTCTGAAAGGTGTACTGATTAAGCAGTCTATAAAGGCACTTTTTCTTCTTACTCTAAGCTGTCACCCTTGGACCTCACTGTTAGCACAATAAAATTGCATAATTGAGTGTCCTTTTCTGGTTCATAAGCATGATGATTGGGTTCTCACACAATTGCATGACAACTGCCTCCTTATAAACCTTGTTATTATGTGGGCACATTACTTGTCTGATGTGAAAAAATGCACAATTGATTACAAAATGGGAATTATTTTAAACTACATTTGATGGCTACTGAAAATTCACCATAAGCATGAATACATGTGTACTGTGAGATTGAGACATTGCCTACCATGATACACATTTTACAAACTATAAAACAATTTACTGAAGCAAAATCATCATACAAAAATCTTATACATTTTTATTTTGTTTTCTAGTACTGGACATTGAACTAGATCTTACACTCTTGCTCTACTAACTTCCTTACTGCTGGTGCTTTATCCCCTGAACAATACCTCCAGTTGAGTATTTTTCTCAGACTTTTCTGCCCAAGTTGGCCTCAAACTGTCATCCTGAAAGTCTGTCTCCCTAGCTACTGGTTCTTAGCTTATTTTTTTATCATATGGTATGTTTGGATAAAGCACACACCTGTAAATACAATCACTATAATCTTAGTAAGAAGCATATCCATCACTTCCAAAGGTTCCCTAGTGTCTCTTTGTTTTCTTTTATTTCTTTTATTATTTGTACTGAAACACTCAACAGGAGACCTAAAATATTATCGAAAAAATAAATGCAAACCTTGCATTGCTAACTATAGGCCTTATGTTGTACAAAAGATTTCTAGAATTTACTTCCCTTGTGTAACTGAAAATATATTACCTCCCCCCAGAATACTAATTCCTCATTGCTTCTTCCATCTAGTCCATGGTGATTAGCATTACATACTTTGTATTTATGAACTTGACTAATTTTTAGAATAACAGGGTCACATAAAGCTCATACCTCTCTGAATGGCATATTTCACTAGTAAAATACATTCATATCCATCAATATTACTGAATGCAGCCAGACTTTTCATTTTAATACTGAATAGTAAATTGTATGGACACAATACAACTTATCCACTCTTTATAGTCATTTGGGTTGTTTTCACATATTGCCTCATTTAAAGAAGAATACATTGCTCATAGGAATGCAGATAAGCCTTTTGAGATTCTGAGCCCATAATAATTTAATATTTTTGTGCTCTGTAACAATGGAATTATGGTTTTAAAATAACAACTGGGCAGTTTGTATGAGTCTTTTAACAAAACTACATCCATGTATGAACATAGATTGTCCTATTTACTTCAGCCTGTTCTTCATTGAATGCTTTGTAGTTTTAGTGTACAAATGTTTAATTTCCTTAGTTATGTTCATTGCTAAATATTGTGTACTTTTGATGGTACTATAAAGGGGTTTGTTTTCTGAATATCGTTAGTAAATAATTCATTGTTACTATAGAAAACGCAACTGATTTTTGAATGTTGGATTGGTATGCTGAAATTTTACTGAATTACTTTGTTCTAAAATGTTCATTGTGTGGCATATTTTGGCTTTTCTATATATTTGATCATATATCAAAACATTACTTTCTTCTTTATTTATAATTCAGTGCCTTTATCTTTCCTTATTTCTACCTTCATTTCTTTTTTACTTCTTCCCTTCCTTCCTTTCCCATAAGTACTCTTTCTAAGACTTCCTACTAAGTTGAGAAATGTTAATGGCTGGATAAGCTTACCAACATAAGCACTTGGGAAAATGCAAATAAAAACCTCAAGGAGTTGTTATTGTTAGTCTTCCTTTTAATGACCAGTTTAACTGGAGTGAGATGGAATTTCAGTGTTGCTTTGATTTGCATTTATTTTAAGGACATAGATGTCGAACATTTCTTCACGTGTCTATTCGTCATTCTTTTTTCTTCCTCTGAGAATTCTCTTTCAGACTCTTTTTTGTCAGTTGTGGGGCTTGAACTGAAGGCATGGCCTGTCCCTGGGCATCTTTGTGCTCAAGGCTATGGCTCTACCAATCCAGCCATAGTACCACTTCTGGTTTTTGAATGGTTAATTGGAGATAAGGTTGGCTTTGAACCATGATCCTCAGTACTCAAGCTCTGAGTAGCAAGGAATACAGGCATGAGCCACTGGCTGCCAGCTTTTTTAAGTCTTTAGCTCATTTATTAATTAGGTTGTTGAGTTTTTGTGGCTTTATTCTTACTGCATTTAGTTTTTGGAGCTCTAAGTATATTTCAGATAGGAGCCTCTTGCCTAAAGTACAGCTAGTTAAGGTTTTATCACATCCTGTGGGATTTGTATTTATCTTCCTAGATATGTCATTTTGCTAAATAGAAGCTCCTTTGATTTGTTGTGATTCTGGAACATTGTTTAGTAGGAAGTTTTGCCCCATACCACTAGAAGGCTTTAGGGTTTCCCTTAACACTTCTTGTAATATTTTCAAAATATCTGGACTTACATTGAGGTGTTTGATCCATTTAGAGTAGATTCTGGTGCAAGGTGATATATGGGTATCTAGCTTCAGTTATCTGCATGTAGATAGCCAATATTGCTATCACCATTTGTTGAAGAGGCTCTCTTACTTGAAACCTGTACTTTTGGCTCCCTTATCAAATATTCGGTGGCTATATGTTTGTGAGATTATTTTTTTGGTCTTCTATTCTGTTCCATTGGTCCTCAGGGTTATTCTTGTGCAGATACCAAGCTATTATTTATTTATTTATTTATTTATTTATTTATTTGATCAAAGAAAAGTTTATTTACTTGAATTTTCAGATATTAAGCTTTAAACTTTGACCTAATTGGAAAATTACATTCAGCTGTAAGAAATAATACTGAGAGGCACCTACCATCATCCAATATTCCTTGATAATAGCAATGTGTTTAAATATAGTATAATATCACCAGCAGGATGTTAAAGTGATAGTATAATCTACCAGTATTACTTGAACCACCATTGTCCATCTCTGTGATCAATTTGAGTTAATTTTTGTAGCAAGTGTGAAGGTTGGGTCAAGGTGCTTTTTTATTTTGCATGTTGTGGGGCTTGAACTAGGGGCCTGGGTACTGTCCCTGAGCTCTTTTGCTCAAGGCGAGTGGTTAACTACTTGAGCAACAAGACCACTTCTGAAGATGTTTTTGTTTTTGTCTTCTTTTGTTTTGCCTGTGGACATCTAATTTATGTACTGCAGCTGATTGGAAAGACACTGTGTAAGTTACAAAGGTTTTGAGCACATTGGAAGAGTGAAGTCAAATACGTGAAAATGTGGGAGTGCTCAAAGCACAGGTCCTTGAGAAACTGAGAGGACATGAGACCTATTTGCAAGACTTTAGGTGATGAATGTTTAGCTTTTTAATTGGTTGAGGTGAGGAATCTCAAACTTTTTGCCTGGGCTAATGTTGAACCTTGATCCTTCAGAGCTCAGCCTTGTGAGTAGCTAAGATTACAGAAGGGGGACCACTGAGCTCAGCTCACATCTAGTATGCTAATAACACAATGACTTATTACATGGCTTCTATGAGTCCATGCTTGGTATGATGACCTCCTGCCGTAAGATCCAAATCAGTACCATTTGTGCAGGCAAATCACTGATAACCAGGTAACTTGAGGGAAATGATGGCGATCACTTTAGGAAAATGATGCAAGCCGACAGTTAGTCTCAACATTTGGTTGGGTTGATGCCTCAGTAGTACCATTACTTCAGATGTATCCCAGTTGTCAATTGTACTTATTGATTAAATGCAGGAAATTATCTCTGTGAGTTTGGGCAGGCCTTATGCGAACGGAATGTCTGGGTTGTGTGATTTGGGGCTCCTGTGGTCAACAGAAGATGCCTGTAGTCATGTCCCACCGCTACATTCCCTCTTTTCCTCTGGGCTCCTCCCCTTGGGTTGTAGAGTCCCCTGCATGCTCAGGGATGTCAGTCTGGCTGTAGGGCACAACAGGACAGTGTAATGTTGACTACTTAGGATGAAAGGGGATAACCCAGGTGTGGGGGTGAGCCAGAGAAATCCGAGCTGCTCCTCACCTCTGAAGAAGAAGAAACAACCTTCAGAAAGCAGTGGACAGGAATTCAGATCAATAATCCAGCGTCCAGGGAAAGCAGTGTTGTTGCCATAGTTGTGATTGGGCCACCAGACAGAAGCTTATTATTCTTACTATTACTATTACTGTCATCATCATCATCATCATTACTACCACATTTTTTTAAATTTTTATTCTCAAACGGTTACTGTTTCATACATTAGGCATTGGACACATTTCTTGTATTGTTCATTACCTCCTCACTCATTCTCCCCTCCCCCCTCCCCCTTTCACTTTCCCCCCAAGAGGTGTTCAGTAGATTTGCACTAAAGAGTTTTGCAAGTATTGCTTTTGTAATCGTTTGTCTTTCTTACACTGTGTCTCTCGATTCTGGTATTCCCTTTCAGTTTCCTATTTCTAATACCTATAAACATGGATTCCAATGTACTCAGATAAGATACAGAGATAGTGCAGGTACAACCACAGGAAGGGGATACAAGAAGATCATCAATAATAGAAGCTACGGTTTCACATGGCATGTTGAAAGTAATTACAATAGTGATATAATAGTTGTTTCCATAACATGGAATTCATTTCACTTAGCCTCATCTTTTGTGATCATAAGGGTATAGCTATTGGGCTCTTGTGACTGTCTGTTGTAACTAGCCTAAATCTGTACTAATTATTCCCTATGAGGGAGACCATAGAGTCCATGTTTCTTTGGGTCTTGCTCACTTCACTTCGTATAATTTTTTCCAAGTCCTTCCATTTCCTTATAGATGGGGCAATGTCATTCTTTCTGATAGAGGCATAAAATTCCACTGTGTATATGTACCACATTTTCCTGATCCATTCATCTACTGAGGGGCATCTGGGTTGCTTCCAAATTCTACCTATAACAAATTGTGCTGCGATGAACATTGTTGTGCTGGTGGCTTTAGTGTGTTCTTGTTTGTGGTCTTTGGGTAGATGCCCAAAGTGGGGCTGCTGGGTCATAGGGGAGCTCTATGCTTAGCCTTCTGAAGAAACTCCGTACCACTTTACAGAGTGGCTGAACCAAATTACATTCCCATGAGCAATGAAGTAGTCTTCCCTTTGGTGGACATCCCCTCCAACATTTGTCATTGTTAGTTTTCTTGATAAAAGACATTCTTACTGGGGTGAGATGGAGTCTGAATGTTGTTTAATTTGCATTTCTTTTATGGCCAGTGAGGTAGAGCACTTTTTCATATGTCTGTTGGCCATTCTCAATTCCTCATCAGAGAAGTCTTTTTTAATACTTTAGCCCACTTGCTGAGGGGGCTATTGGTTCTTTGCAGTTTTGTTTTGGAAAAATTTAATTTTTTAGTTCTGCATATATTTTAGATATGAGGCCTTTGTCCATTGTATGGCCAGCACAGATCTTTTCCCAATCTGTGGGCTGTCTGTTTATCTTGTGAGCTATGTCCTTTGCCCTGCAGAAGCTCTGCAGTTTGATGCAGTCCCATTTGTCCATCCTTTCTTTGATTTGTCGCATTTCTGAGTCTTTGTTAAGGAAGTTGTCCTGTGCCAAGGAGCCCAAGTGTTTCTCCTAGTCCTTCCCTTAGTGTTTTCAGGGTATCTGTTTTAATTTCAAGGTCTTTGATCCATTTGGAATTTATTTTGGTGCAGGGTGATATATAAGGATCTAGTTTCAGTGTGTTGCATGTGTTGAGCCAGTTTTTCCAGCTCCATTTGTGAAAGAGGCTGTCTTTCTTCCATCCTATTTTTTTAGCTCCTTTATCAAACATTAAGTAGGCATTGTTCTGTAGGTTCATTTTTGAGTCTTCAATTCTGTTCCATTGGTCTTCAGGCCTGTTCCGATGCCAATAACAAGCTGCTTTTATTACTATAGCTTTATAATACAGCTTGAAGTTGGGTATTGTAATTCCTCCAGCACTGTTCTTTCTGCATAGGATTGTTTTTGCTATTCTGGGTCTTTTATTGTTCCATACAAATTTCTGGATTGCTTCCTCTATTTCATTTAAAAATGGTGTTGGGATATTGATGGGTATTGCATTGAATTTGTAGATAGCATTTGGCAATATTGCTGGTTTGATTATATTAATCCTCCCAATCCAGGAGCATGGGAGGATGTTCCATTTCATTAGTTCTACCTTAATTTTGTTTTTCATGTTTTTAAAGTTCTCATTGTAGAGGTCTTTCACTTCTTTCGTTAAGGTTATTCCTAGGTATTTTATGTTTTTTGCAGCTATTGCAAAATAAGTTGCTTTCCTGATTTCAGCCTCTTCATTTGGCTCATTAGCATATAGACAGGCCATTGATTTTTTTTTTTTTTTGGCCAGTCCTGGGGCTTGGACTCAGGGCCTGAGCACTGTCCCTGGCTTCTTTTTGCTCAAGGCAAGCACTCTGCCACTTGAGCCACTGCGCCACTTCTGGACGTTTTCTGTATATGTGGTGCTGGGGAATTGAACCCAGGGCTTCATGTATACGAGGCAAGCACTCTTGCCACTAGGCCATATCCCCAGCCCCCAGGCCATTGATTTTTGAGGGTATATTTTACATGATGCAACTTTGCCAAATTTTTGGATCAGCTCTAGTATCTTGGGTGTAGAGTCTATGGGGTTCTTTAGGTAGATGATTATGTCATCGGCGAAGAAAGAAAGTTTAACTTCATCTTTTCCTATTTGGATCCCCTTTATATTTTTTTATTGCCTAAATGCTCTGCCTAGGAATTCTAGTACTAAGTTGAAGAGAAGGGGGAGAGCAGACATCCCTGTCTTTCTTCTGATTTTAAAGGGAATGGCTTTAGGTTTTCACTATTTACAATTATGCTTGCTGTTGGTTTGTCATAGACTGCCTTTATTACATTCATTAGTGCTCCCTGGAATCCCAGTTTTTCCAAGGCTTTTATCATAAATGGGTGCTGGATTTTATAGATTGCCTTTTCTGCATCCAGAGATATAATCATGTGGTTCTGTACCTTGCTCCAGTTGATGTGGTAGATTACATTAATTGACTTGTGTATATAGAACCAACTTTGCATCCCTGTGATGAATCCAGTTTGATCATGGTGTATGATTTTTTTGATGACCGTTGAAGCCGATTGGCTAGAATTTTGTTGAGAATTTTTGCATCAGTGTTCATCAGGGAAATTTGTCTATATTTCTCTTTCTATGATGAGTCCCTCCCTGTTTTAAGGATGAGGGTTATACTGGATTCATAGAAAGTGTTTGGTAGTGAACGTTCTCTTTCAATTTCATTGCAGAGTTTGAGAAATATTGGTGTGACTTCTCTTTTGATGGCCTTGTAGAATTCTTCTGTGAATCTGTCTGGACCTGGGCTTTTCTTAGATGGAAGATCACTTATTGCCGTTTCTATTTCAGTGCTGGATATTGGTCTGTTCAGAAGGTTTAAATTTTCATGGTTGAGTTTGGAGATATCAATTTTTTTTCTAGGAAATCATCCATTTCTACCAGGTTCTCGAATTTTTTGGCATAAAGTTTGCAAAATAGTCCCTAATTGTGTTCCGAATTTTGGGTGTTTCTGTGGTGATGATACCTGTTTCATCTCTGATCTTGTTTATCTCGGTTTGCTGCTTTCGTTTTTTGGTCAGTGTTACTAGGGTTCTGACTATCTTGTTAATTTTTTCAAAGAACTAACTCTTGGTTTTGTTGATTCTTTCGATGGTTTTTTTTTTTGTCTCTAATTCATTTACTTCTGATTTGATTTTAATTATTTGCTTCTGTCTATTGACTTGGGGTTTGGCTTGTTCTTGTCTTTCGAGGAGATTACGTGCTTCCTTAAGTTGTTGAGTTACTGTTTCTCCAGCTTGTTGATGTAGGCACTCACAGATATAAGTTTCCCTCTGAGTACTGCCTTTGCTGTGTCCCAAAGGATCTGGTACTTTGTGTACTCATCTTGGTTGAATTCCATAAATATTTAAATTTCTGTTCTAATTTCTTCAATGACCCACTGGTGGTTCAGCAGTGTGCTGTTTAGTCTCCATGAATTGTAGGATTTTCTGCGGTGGCTATTTGTGTTGAGCTCTAATTTTATTCCATTGTGCGCTGAGAGAATGCAGGGAATGGTTTTGATACTTCTGAATTTGTACAGATTTTCTTTGTGCCCTAAGTTGCAATATATTTCGGAGAATGTTCCATGTGCTGCCAAAAAGAATGTGTCTTCAGTTGTTGCTGGATGAAATATTCTGTAGATGTCGGTTAAGTCTTGTTGCTCTACGCAGTTGTTTATTTCTCTGGTTTAATTATTCAGTTTTTGGCGTGTTGATCTGTCCAGAGGTGACAGTGGAGTGCTAAAGTCCCCAACAATCTATGTGTTTGGGTCAATCAGTGTTTTTAGAGTCAGTAGTGTTTGTTTGATGAAGTTGGGTGCTTCCGTATTTGCTGGGTAGATATTTAGAATGGTTATATCCTCCTGAAGGAGAGATCCATTTATTAGAATGTAGTAACCTTCATTGTCTCTTCTTACTGTTTGTAATTTGAAGTCAATTTTATCTGATACTAGGATTGCAACTCCAGCCTGCTTATGGGGGCCATTTGCTTGATACATTTTATTCCAGCCTTTCACTTTTAAATGATGTTTACTTTTGCTGGATAGTTGTGTCTCTTGGAGGCAGCAGAAAGATGGATCTTGATGTTTGATCCAACTTATGAGCCTATATCGTTTGATTGGAGAATTAAGTCCATTAATATTGAGAGGATTGAGAGATGATCGTTTTTTCCTTTCATTATATCTATCTTATTAAAAGCTGTGTCATCCCATTTCTTGTTCTAATATTCTGGTTTTCTATTTAGCGATCATTTCTCTGTCTGTATTGGGATCTTGATTATTTTCCCTGTATAGAACATCTTTGAGGATTTTCTGTAAAGCTGGTCTGGTGGAGATATAATGTTTCAGATTTTCCTTACTGTGGAAGACTTTTATTTGACCTTCGGCTATGAATGAGATTTTAGCTGCGTACAGTATTCTTGGTTGGTAGTTATTTTTATTTAGGGTTTGGTATACCTCATTCCAGGCTCTCCTTGCTTTCATGGTCTCTGCTGAGAAGTCTGGGGTAATTCTGATTGCTTTTCCTTTATATGTGATTGTTTTGTTCTCCCTAACAGCTTCAAGGATTCTTTCCTTGTACTCTACTGATCCTGTTTTGATCACAATGTTTCGGTGGAATGTCCTATTCTGGTCTGGTCGGTTTGGGGTTCTAAATGCTTCTTTTATCTGTATAGGCCTATCATTCTGAATATTTGGGAAGTTCTCGGCTAATATTCTGTTGAATAGTTTGCCTATTCCAATAACTTCTTTCTCCAGGTTTTCCTCAATACCTACTAGCCTTAAATTGGGCTTCCTGATTATTTCTTGGAGCTCCTGGAGTGATCTGTTTTGTCGATTGGATTGGTTTTGTATTGGTTTTTGACCTTTCCTTGCATTCTAGGGAATCTTCAGCTCCTGAGATTCAATCCTCTGCTTCAGTTAGTCGGGAATGTAAGCTAGCTACTCAATTTCGTATCTCTTTTCCTTCTGAGTGGTCTTTCCTGATGATTTCCATGTCCTTGCTATAATTATCTATTAGGTCCTACATGGATTTCTTTACTTCATTAACTTCATTAATTTGGTTGTTAGTGCTGTCTCTCAAATCTTTCAGCTGGGTAACTATCTTTTTCTTTGATTCTTGAAGTTCAATTATCTTTCTATTTGTGGAGGCCATGAAATTGTCCATTAATTTTTGCTTTGCCTCCTCACGCTCTAGAATAGTTAACTGAAGAGATTCAAACTTTTCATTTATCATTTTTATCAGTAGACTTTGTAGAGCATTTTGAGAGTTCTCTTCTAGGTCTTTGATTGACTGCTCTGCTTTCTGCTTGTTTTGAGTGGAGTTGAGACTCCATTGTTTGCCATCTTTCTTGTGTTTCTTCTGCCCATTTGGATTGGAAATGCCAATCTACAAGCACTTGTGAGCACCATTTAAGACCCAAAGCAGACTTTACCAAGCACTGTTGTGTAAATCTTAAAAGTTCACAATTATATACAGATACCTTGTATACCTGTATATAAAATTAGATTTGGTGTTCCTAAAGAAGACAATTTTGATATAACAACCAGTCCTGAGCCCTGTATTCAGTTGTTACTTATTTACTGTTACAACCCTATGAGCAATTTTTGTTCTTATATTAACTTCTTTTTGTACTGGATGGCTTTGTCTTTGAACCCCTTTGATTCACTCTGATTGAGCAGGGATACCCTCTATCCAATAACCTGGAATCAATGGAATCTGGAGGTCCTGGAAGTTAGTCCGGAGGGTAAGTTAGAGGTAGTCAAGAGAATAGAGTAAAATGAATGGGGGTCTGAGGGGGTGATTATTTGGTTTAGTTTCAGTCATGTGGAAATGTGGAGAAGAGTAGAATCAGTAGAAAGAACAAGGTTAAAATGATAGACAATGGAGTGTTAGTAGAAAAGAGTAGAGGTGTTATTTATAGGAATGTAATTTTTAAAGAAAGAGAATATGAAGAAAGAAATAAAGAAAAAATACTGGAAGACAAATGCACAAAACAAAGAAAAGTTATTAAAAAAAAAAAAAAGAAAATGAACAACCCACAAAGAATTGATAAAACAAACAGGTAAAAACTGAAAACAAAAAACTAATGATGCTTCAGAAATTAAAAAACAAAAACAAAAAAATGCTTAAAAATGTTCTGAAAAAAAATGGAGTCTTCCTTGTTTGGGTGGGCTTTCTAGTCTCTGGTTTCCTTGCAATGGTCTGTAGTCTATTTTGCTGCTTGGCTGGTTTGACTTGCTTTCAGTTTGCATGGGGTGGATCTGCTCTGACCCTCCTCCCCAATTAGTAAAATCCTTGGGCTCTGTGGTTCACACAGCTATTCAGGTAGGCCTTGGGTGTCCACTGTATATGGCGGACGTGAACAGTCTTGGGAACCGTGGCTCCTCCTGTCTGCTGTGGGACCCCTGCCTTTAATGCCTGGCTTTGAATAGGCTGTGGATTCAGCAGGGCGGAGCGCCTCTGGCCTGGTTTACCCGGCTGAGAATCACTTGCCTGGGGGAGGTTCCTGCCTCCTGGGCAGGGCGGCCTCCTGTGCAGAGCTGGCTATGGAATTCAGTTCCGTTTCAGGCTAGGAATTGGGCTTCCTCTGTGATGGGACTGTTTATCTGTCTCGGGAACTGTTTGTTCTCCGGTCTGGTTATTTAGGGCCGCCAGTAGCTGCTTGCCACTTTAGGTTTTAATTTAGAAATTCCAGCAGGCAGTTTGAGTTCACCTGAGTGTGTGAGCCCGGGCCCTGGATGAGCCTCCCACCTGGGCAGGGGTCGTTCTCCTGGGTGGAGCTGGCTCTCACTGGTCGGTTCCTCTTGCCCTTTTGAAAGATGGCTCCTTTGTCCTCACTTTCCCCAGTCCCGCTTTAGTTCCAGTCTGGTCTGACCCTATGCCAGTGTCAAAGATGGTGCTCTTCTCTGCCTGTGGGGGGAAGGGCTACCGTCAAGAAGCTGCTCTGTGGGCTCGAATGAGAATATCTTTCATGTGGTACTCATGCTTTCTATGCGATTTCAGCCCATCCGTGCTCAGTCTGCAATCTGCGTCTGTCTGCTGCCATCTGGAGGATTTCTCCCTGTTAACCATGGTGTGTTCTAGGTGTGCGGAGTGCGGGGTGCTGTGCTGGCGCTGGCACTGGTGTGGTGGTGGGATGCCGCCCGGAGCTCAAATCTGTGTTTTCAGGCCAGCAATGTCGAGTTTTCCTTCCTGGCCAGAATCCCTGTACTATTACAACTTACTTGGGCTGTCTTTCTAGGAGTAAAAGTTTCTCTAGAGTGGTAAAACTGCAGTGTTGGAGAGAGCTTAGCTAGGGCTCTGCTGCTCCTCCACAGTCTTCCCGGAAGTCCCCCCCAAGCTATTTTTATTACAATGGATTTGAAATTTGGTATTGATATTCCTCCAGTACTGTTCTTTTATTAAGGCTTGCTTTTGCAATTCTGGATCTTTTATTATTCCATATGCATTTTTTATTGATTTCTCTATTTTTTTGAAGAACAATGCCTGAATATTCGTCGGTATTGCATTGAATTTGTATATTTCTCTGGGAACCATCATCATTCTAGCAGGAATGTGATCAAAAGGGAACCCTATTACACTGTTGGTGAGAATGTAAACTTATTCAACCACTTTGAAACCAGTATAGAGTTTGCTTAATAGATTAAACAGAGATATCACTCCTGGGCATTTATCAAATGAACCACAAACCAGGCCACACTAAAGCCACCAGCACAACCATATTAATTTCAACATTGTTCACCACAGGCAAGATTGGGAATCAACTTAGTGATTCGGTGAAGGACTGGATCAAGAGAATGTGGTATGCATACAGAAGAGAATTCTTCACATCCAGTGGAAAGAATGATATTTTCCCATTAATAAGAAAATGGAAAGACTTGGGAAAAGTTATATTAAGCAAAGTAAGCCAGATCTATAGAAACATAGGTTGCATGGTTTCCGCAATTTGTGGTAACTTAAAAACTTGAATGTGCCTATAACATTGCAAGTAAACACACTGAATGGCATACACACACACACACACACACACACACACACACACACAAACGGACACACTGAAGCATCCTAAATGATATAGGATCCTAGTCATTAACATACAGAGGCTAAAGGAGGATATGCACAGGAGTGGAGGACAAAGGCTCAATAGACACGTCCAGATGATCACATAAAATAATAATCTATGAAATTAACTCTAAGAAAAGGAAACAAGAGACATCCTTTAGTTGCTATTGTTTCTGATTTTGTTTTCTTTTCCTTTTGTCTTATTTGTTTGTATTTGGGTCGGTAAGGAAATGCACAGAAAAAGTGGTACAAGTATGAGCATATATAACATCAGTACTCACTACATGCTATGTTGAAAATGAAGTGAATGTCTTGTGGGTAGGGATAGGAGGGAAAGACTGGAAGAGAGCAACAAAAGAGGAGACAGTTCAAAAAGTATTGTACTCATTACTCATTACCTGATTCATGTAACTCTAACCCCTCTGAATATTAATTCTATCATAACAATAAAAACGAAACTCAAGGAGGTGTCGCTGCTTACATGTTAGGGTTGTCATTATTAAAGAACAAAGAAAGGACAAGCATTGTTAAGAAGGCAAAGCATACTTTCATACTTGTTAGAAACACTTGTACTCTTTATACTGTTAGTATAAATGTCAGTTGCTACAATGATCATGAAAATCAATAGGAAGAGTATCAAAAATAAAAATTCCATTAATGGGTATATATTCAAAATAATTTAAATCAGTGTGTTGAAGAGTTGCCCTTCTATGCTTTTGAAGCATTATTTGCAATAAATTAGTAGTAAAAACAACTCCAAAATACATGAATAAATTACTTAAGAAATTGTGGTATGTACACTGCAACAGTTAGATAAATTTCTAGGGCATTATGTTAAATGGAATAACCTAGATCCAGAAAGACAATATTCAAGAATCCTTAATCCAAAATTTTGAAAGGATAAACACTTTGAAATAATCTGAACTCTCTTCAGCATTGACTCTACATCTGATGTCATGTGACATTATTTGATATCATGTGTCTTCTAAATTTATTGTACTAACAATATCTTACAAATATAACCTCAGATTATTATATGAATAAGACATTGATGAAATATAAATAACTTTTATGTTTAGAGTTTGGTCTTCTTTTCATCATATCTTATTATGCATGTGCAAACTTTCCAAAATCTGGGAAATAAATTCCAACATTTAAACACTTGATGTACCTCTAACAACAAATATTCAAAGTCATGTGATAAATCATCTTTGGAGCTACAGTATATAGCATGCTGTCTGTAGTCAATAATAATATATTAAATAATTGATCATTTCTGAGAACATATTTTAAGTGTCTTAGAATACACAAACAGCAACGATGTGAGGTGATGTAAATATCAATTAGCCTGTGACTAATTAACATTATGCAATATTTATATATCATTATATAATGTCTAACACAATTCCTTATCCTTTGAAGACATACAAATAATTGTCAACTATACCAAATAAAGTTTTAAGTATGTCATCATCATATAGCTCAACAACTAATCTTGTTGATTTATTCCAGCAAAAATGAATCGTTATGTTCATACAAAACTATGTATTTTGGTTTATTTACAATAGCCAAATTTGTAAATAACTGAGTTACAGTCTTCAAAAGATAGATGGTTAAACAAATTATTTCATACTGAAATCACTAAATCATACTGAATTACAAAATAGTAACATGTTAATGATACATGAAACCTGGATACAAATAATCAAAATTTAAAAGTCTAATCAAGAAAGGCTATTGGATGGTTTCATTTATATACATATATTGAAATAACAAAATTACAAAAATATATGATATATTAGTTATTGCCATGAGTTAAGGATGGGCAAGAGCAGGATTGTAAGGAGTGTATTATTAAAATAATTATTAAAATAAAATTTTAAAAATAAACTTTTTCAGTAACTTACTATGTTTGTGAGACAGAATATTTTCTTTAGGAAAGATTGTCTAAATTAGTTTCATTCCCTTGTTTCATGTGAATGAACAGGACTGACAGACCATATCTTTGGATTTTTATGTAAAGAAGATACATGGTAATTAAAAAAGGAGGAAATTTATCTCCTATCTGTCGCTGAGACATTGAGGAAGAAGGAGTGAGACACAAGACAGTCTAGTCTTATTATTTCCTACCTTACAAAAAAATCAGGATTCATGATAACTAATGGCACTAATTAATCAAACCCAGTTGTTTATACCTTCTTGTGTTCATACTTGTATCTTAGCTTCATTGTAGGCAAAATAAATTTCCCTGCTTTTTTTAGGCATAACCACTGGTCATATCAGAAGAATGGATAGTAGACTAGTTATAAGTTGAAGCCTTAGGAATCCTCCATATTTTCTTCTTGTTTTCTTATACGTCGTCTATCATCATAAAAAGAATATGCACCACTGAGGCTAAGAAGGATGAGACATATAGAAGATAGAACCATCACATTATCTAAAGCAGTATAAAAGAAAATTTTGCTCTCATGGATAAACCTACAACCAGTATTTCTTATCTAATTAATATCATTTGTTGATCAATACAGATTTTTAAAAAATGAGTTTGATCTTGTTTAGTGTCTATGAAACTGTTCACTGTTTCAGTCTAGCTTTCTCAGATAAAACTATGTGTTCAACTACCTTAAGTATATTCCTACTCATTGACTATCCCTAAGGAAAAAATACAAAAAAGGATTAGTTGATTGCCAGACACCATGCTAATCATTTTGTATACATTAGGTTATTTAATCTCTCCTGAAATCATGTTAGGCAAATATCCTTGTCCCAATTCTATAGTTGACAAAACTGAGTAACTAAGTCAAATAAATTACATAAATCTGTCTGTATTTACAGCATTTGTTTAAAATTAATATACTATTTTGACATTTTAGAAAGGACAGTATTTGTAAAACTGAGCAATTTCATATGTGACTGAATAATATTGAATTTACTTTTGATCTTGGGCTGACCTTGTTTGACTAATAAATACTGCTTTTAGAAGTTTGCCTATGAGAATAATACCGGTATGGGTGTTTGTTGGAGGGGTGTAGGTGTGCTAGTAAGGATTGAATCCAGGACCTTACACATACTAGGCATTTGTTCTATCAGTAAGCTACATACACAGCCATATTCAGAAAAATAAAATAGGTCAAATCCACACAATGAATACACTTGAATACTCATTGAAGATGTGTCTAACACACAAACATATTTCTAAATATGGGAAGTAGATCCCATAATTATGCATATATATTGCTTTAACATTAATTCCAATGAAGAAAAAAAGTCACTCCAGTGCAGAAAAATTCTTCTCTCATATTGGCAGGATTACTGCAAAACATAAGATATGAAATGTATTTTCGTATTTTGTTTAAAGTACCGATAGCCTTATTTTCCTCCCTTTGGGAAATAAATTTAGTCAAGGCTGCAATTTGGGATCCACCTGTGTCAGCTCCCACAAGTGCAACAACTGTTTGAATTGCTTTCTTTCATTTTGAAAAAGGAAAGGAAAGGAACTTTCTTTTGAATGAAAGAGAATATTTAATCAGTTGAAATTAGTTTCTGTGTGAAGGTGAAGCAAGAGTCAATTTCATCAGTATCTTCTTCTACATCAAAAAATAAACACTGTAACTCTTGTGAAATTTATACAAATAGCCTTCAGCCTTTAAAAGCTCTTTAGTATGATTCTCACTGATAACTATCTTGTTATAGAAAAATTAAGTGCTATTTAACATAGCTAATTTAAGTCTGAATGATAGATTAGTGATCATATATAAATCACAAGATGGCATTTTTCATTCCCTTACTCAGGAAATTATTTTTATGGTTATAATCTAAGCAGAGAAGATGGTAGATAAGTGAGAACAGTTAAAGGAGATTGCAGGTGGTAATGGGAAGTAAATTAATAGCCTTCTTCCATACTCTGGTGATTCTCCTTTGAGATGTAGTTTCTTATCCAATTTCCACTAACATTTAAAAAAATGATATTTGGCTCTCACGGCTATAAAATGTCAAGTAATATATTTATTTTTATTTATTTTTTTACAGAAAAATATAACTCGTCTTTTATTTTCTTAAAGCAATAAAGCAGATACAATACTTTACATTGGATTAACATGCAACTTAAAGAGAAAGGTATATACATATCAAACATGGAAATTCACCACTAAAATTTCATCATTTCCTCCCTCAAATTACTTTGATATTACTCCTCCATTTTATAATCAAAAAGGTCCTATTCGTAATAATTTGGCCAATGCCTTTCTGGAACTTGAAAGTCAATTATGGAAACAAGAAGTTACACATATGCCAAGGGGTTCATCTGCAAAATAGCTGCTATACCAGTGGAGAAGACCCCACTGATCTGCCCACTGTATTGATTACTCAGACCAAACACAATATGCCCAGACACCCATGAAGCTGTCTCACCAGTCATGAAGCATTATTATCCAGGACAGCTAACACAACAGCACTGAGGAATGCTACCAACATCCTCACATACTGGAATATTCCTCACATGTAAAATCTCTCTAGCATAGAGAAACACAAGGTTATACAGAGAGAAGACACAATTTCAACTTCTTCTTGCATGTAAAGCTTGAGTGAAAACCTTTTCCTATGTTGGAAATTCCAATAAAACAAAACCAAAATGTTTCAAAAGGATTTCTAATTAAGATATCATATGCCGAGAGTTCAATTTGGTTTTGTGGGTTGAGGTGGAGCTTCTACAGAGACTAGTGGAATACATTTTTAATACAGGCTTCTCTGGGGAAGTACGACAAATAAGAAAGACTGTAAGAATTTGTCAGATTTAAAAATCAAAATAATTAGCAAATATATTTCATGTGCAAATTAAAATTAGTATGCATTTTTTCTCATCTCTAGTAACCTAACGAGCCTCTATAAGACATAGCTGCTTCCTCAATGCTGTATTATGGACATAACCTAAAAATTATCTTTAAAAGTGCTTTGCAGGTATCAACCATCTAGTGGAACCACTAAGAGACACATACAAGGAAAAGGCTACCCAATCTATGCAGACTAATTTCAAGCAAACATGAGAGGAATCCTGTATAATGACAATGCAACAAGTTAACAGAAAAGGGACAGTATGCAAAACTGCAATTTAAGGTTACATACACATTTGACTTTCCATGCAAGATGAAGTATAACAGGAGCACAATATTGTAACTGTACATCATCGAACATAATTTTCCCTAGGATTCAATTACACTCTATGGTCAGTTTTATTTTTAAGAAAATGGGACAATACACATGAGAAACATTAGTAAGATCTTATCAAATATTTTCGTTTATAAGTAGAATGTAAAGATGACTATTTGATGCATATTTATATATACATAAATGAAGCAGTCCAGGAGCTACATGGTAATGACATTAACAATTACTTACAGAGTATGAGAACTAAGAGGCTACCTTTATACAAGCAACAAACTCTTAGTAGGCTTTCTAGACATAGTGAAATTCTCTATTTGTTTTAAAAACAGAAAATTGAGTTTTCTAGTCTCTGCATTAACTAATGCAAGGGTCATGAAATAGTTTTATCAGAAAAGAGAGAAATGGTTGTATTTTAGCTTCTTTATATCATGATATGTTGAAGGTTAGGTGGATAGCTTCAATTTCAAGCATTTTTATTCAAAATAAGCAAATTATATCTTATGAAACTCTCATGTCTGTGACATCGGTATGGTACACACATATAATACCATAAAAAAATTTATTAGCTGGGCTTAAAAATCAAGACAAATCCATTTCAGGCACTTCTTTAATACATACTATAATAATTTTCTATTAAAATAAGAGCAGTACACTTGTCAGACAAAACCATAAAAACCTTAACTTTCATTTTTAGAATATGCAAGTGTAGACAATAACAATATTGCACAACCAATCCAAATGCATGTTACATTTCTTCACAATTTCATACTCTTTTAGAGTTAAGTAGAAAGTCATCTTATAAGCACCCAAAGGGCTAAATTCTGTTTCTTTCCTTTCCCTTACTCATACATTCTTTGAGGAAATGTGATAGCTTTATTTTTCTATATGTGGAGCTCTGAAGACTTATTTCCTACATTGTATCCACATCTAGTCAACACCGTGATGGCTGATTATTCATATGTCTCTTTCTTCAGGTTTATTCTGTAATACTAAGTATCCTATTACTAATGTTCATCACTGTTTCTTAAGTAAACATGAGGAGAAAATGTGAATTGCAGACAATGACTTAATTCTACATACAGATTTGGTTTGGCATCTTTTTCAACTTATACTGGCTGAACTGATATTCTCTAAAACAGTTTTCTGTGTGATGTGAACATAATACATATTTAACATAATACCTTCTAGTCTTAACTAGTAAGGATCTGGCAGTCTAAAGTATTTCTCTTTCTGAATTTACTTTTAAACATAGAAGTTAAAATTCGGAAGCATTAAAATGTTAAATATAGTAATAATTTATAGGATTCTACTACTGACACTTGTATGCTGCCTACATCCTAGACTGTACTCAGGACAAAGAAAACTTTTGTCATTGACAATGAATAAACATACAGAACAGCAAGGAATAGTTGGAACTAGGGAAAACTAATCCTGAAGCAAAAATTTCTAGATTATATTTGGAGAAAAAGAGGGGTCAAAGGTAAGAAAATAATGCCAGAATATGACTGGGCTATTGAGAGTATGATGTTAAAATTGACAAATGATCTATGATGTACAGCTATTCCTTATATACAAAGTTAGCAGATTGCCCACAGAAAACACTAGGAAGTTGTCTACAATTTTTCTTTTTACATAGTATAAATAGATTTTGAGGTTGTCTGTACTGTATGTGGTTGCTGTAGTCACAGCAAGAAATGTAAAGTGCCACAAGAGAGGAGACAAGTCTCATTTCTAGGCATCTTAATACTATTTACTTAAACAAAAAGAGATAATATTTCAGGGACTTCACACCTTTTCTCAAGTTCCTTGCACACCTATGGATTCACTGTAACTACCTACTACTAGGCACTTCTGAAAGGCCAGAAAAGAAACTCTTCTTCCCTCTACTTCATACCACACTTATCTGAAACCACTTTGACCACCTGCATTAAAAATGCCAACCAACTGTGCTAAATAAAGCACTTTTTAAGGCATTAAGTCATAAGAAAATGAATACCTACTCCCTCCAATCCATTTTCCCTCACTATATTCTTTGCCTGTTTTGATGGCCAAGATGTATTGCCAATTTCTTTCTTTCCTTTTTTTGGTGGATGGGTGGATGTCAGTCCCTGGGGCTTGAACTCTGGGCCTGGGCGCTGTCCTGAGTTCTTCTGCTCAAGGCTAGCACTCTACCACTTGAGCCACAGCTCCACTTTTGGCTCTTTCACGGTTAACTGGATCAAAGTCTCATAGACTTTCCTGCCTGGGCTAGCTTTGAACCGTGATCCTAAAATCTCAGCATCCTTTGAAGCTAGGATTACAAGAGTGAGCCACTAGCACCAGGCTAACAGCCTTCAATATAATGTGAAAAAAAAAACTTTATAAATACTATAATGACATAATTAAATATATACCAACAAGATGTCAATAAAAGCTACACGACTTTCAAACTTAGTAAAAAAGTTACACCTAGCCACATTTTCTTTTTAAAACTGAGCATGACTGTAAATGAGATGTTTACAACCAAAACTAGTGTACAAAAATTCCAAAATGCTATTTAATTCTACTTAAATTACATATACATTTCAAATCTGAACTATTCATGAATCTCTCCATCTTTAATACTGTTGACATTTTGACATTTTCAAATATAAATTTAAGATTTTTCCCATTTTAATTCTAGTTTTACATACAAGTACTGCTTAGCCAGTGAAGGTAGAAAAATAACTTTTGTAAATGTGGTGTAAGATCTTCATAATGTTGTAATACTAGGACAACTGTAAAAGCATAGTGAATACTTTAAACACTCATTGAATTTCAGACATCGTGATGACAAGGGAATGTGCTGGTTTCCTGTTGACTGACATGACCACAATCCAATGAACTGAGCACGATTATTAAAATTAAAAAGCAAAAGGACAAAAGGTGAGTATTTTGGGGCTACTTCACGGAGTATTTGCCTTTGATGAAATAGCTTGGATTACAGGTATGAGTCAATGGTGCCCCGCTTAAAGAATTTCTAATACAACCTTGCAATGATTTGAAAAAGTATGAGAACCTATGAACAAAGCTTAAAAATTTAGGGTTTACTTTTATAAACAATGTTAATACTATGTGTTCTATTTGCATTATGAATGTAACACAAATATGACACACAAAACCTCCAATGTTAACACTGATCACCCATGTCTGACTTAGATTTCAATACTGAGTATTCCATATCTTACAGAAAGAACTTTAAATTCTTTCAATGCTTACATCTTCCAAAATCTGAAATTTAAAAGGATTATATTGCAGAGTTATTTCTTTCCTAGAATATTCTAAGTTTGGATTAACATTTTCAGGGCATAAAAGAAGTAAATAGATCATTCAAGTATATGTTTTAACAAAGGATAATTCTGTTTCTAGTTGTTAACAGACGTTCAACTTTCAGATTAAAAAAAAAAACCTAACTAAATATGAAAATTGAGTTCAACTTATTTCCTAGTAAAAAGCCAATCAACTTTTCAATCAATTCTTAAAACCATTAAAAAAATCATATTTTACAATTGTTAATGTTATTTGTGCCATAAAAGATACAAGAAAACTTAAAGAAAGAAAAAAGTCTTAAACTATTGCAAGTAATAAAATAAGAACTTTGTGAAATAAGAAATGATCAATGTTGCTTGGCAGATACCTTACTTATACTCAAAAACCCATTTTCACTGTTTGACATATAGCTTCACACTAAAACAAGACTATAGCTAAACTAACAGTATTCCTAGAATTCTACCTTTCTGGATAGACATGTTGCACACAATAGCTTTCAATCAGGAAAAGAAAACACTTGATAATTTTATTCACAATTTATGATTGGTTAACAGTCCATTTTGTAATTTAGATAACCTAAGAGCCAACAAAAGAATAACCAGGTGACTGCTCTCGGTGCAATTCTGCCCTTTAGAAAGAACTAAGCTAAAAGTCTGACTGATATTCCACTTGGTTAGATTACATATTTCCATGTGCTGTTGATCAACAAAAAAGCAGGTACACACTATCAAGCCTTTTCTTGTTTTTCGGTTGTTGTTTTTTAAGAGCAGCTCAATGATTTGGGAAAGCTTGTTAGTACAATACAGAGAACACAGGGGAAAAGTACAAAATGGTTCTGAACACCAAGGCCAGTACTTAT
The DNA here is from genome assembly GCF_023159225.1 of Perognathus longimembris pacificus. NCBI lineage: Eukaryota > Metazoa > Chordata > Mammalia > Rodentia > Heteromyidae > Perognathus > Perognathus longimembris. The sequence continues at coordinate 44,640,703 of NC_063188.1, forward strand.
CTCATTAGGGCAATAACTAAGGATATTATTAATTGTTGTGCTATTTTCTTTTCTATAGAACATAAATCTGAGGTATATACAATACATACACAACCCTAAACAAAATACTTTTCTTAAGTAATATTACATTTTAAAAAATGGGAAACAGTATCTGTGCTGATTTGTATTTTGACTCATTGGAACAATAAGAGAATAACATTCAACTAAGGAGGAGTATATTGATAATAAAGCTCTTAATGTTAAAAATGTCTTCCTCTCCCTTTGTACTTACCACAGGCTACACAATGTCCTGAGAGGATTCATTGGGAAAAATGTCAATCACAGTTTAATAACATACTTTGGAAGGAAATAATGAGAAAGAAAATTGGAAGGTGAAACTTCATCTTTTTTTTCAAATAAGTGGTCTTAATTTTCTTCTTATAGAAAAAGGTTAAATCGGTTTATTATAAATATATCTAAACCATTAATTTTTGCAGCTTTCAGGTAAAGTCCTGCACTTCACTTATACAAAGTCCATGAAACGAGAACAGTAGAGATCATCTAATCTTGAGTCGTGACATCATGCCTGGATATGCCACTGGTGATCCTTAATGGAAGTGAGCTTCAAAAACTGGGAGATTTCTGCTACACTCATGCATTCTTTAACATCTTGTTTATTAGCAAAAATCAGCAGTCCAGCTTTTCTTAGGTTCTCATGGGCTAACATTTTACAGAGTTCTTCTCTAGTTACAGAAATCCTCTCTCTGTCTGTACTGTCCACAACAACTATTACAAACTCTGTGTTAGTATAGTAAGTATTCCAGGAAGAAGGAAGAGATTCTTGGCCACCAATATCCCACACTAGGAAACGTGTATCATTTATCACTATCTCTTCTACATTACTTCTTATTGTAGGTAATATATGTACAACTTCATTCATAGAAAATTGGTAAAGAATGGTTGTTTTCCCTGCATTATCCAGCCCAACAATGGTAACTTTGTGCTCCTGGTGATTGAACAGTCAACATATCCTGGTGAAGAGAATTCCCATCCTCGGGCAGCGGACCCCCTCCAGTCCCCCGCGCCGCCCGGCCGCCCTGGGCTCAGGCCAAAGGAGTCAGACGCGCCCCCCGGGCCTCTGCCTCTGCTGCTGCCGCTCCCGCGCTGCTGCTCACCGGCCCGCTTCCAGGGAACCTGAGGGAGGCCAAAGCCCAGGCCGCCCTGCCTCACGCGAGGCTCCACCGCTGCTGCCGCGGCGCTCGCCTGGCTCGGGGACATCGCCGCCACGTTGTCTGTGATGAGCCTCGCAGGCCCAAGTAATATATTTAGAAGTTTAAGATAAGTTTTTGTACAGTGAACTAAGGTTGAAAGATGCTATTACAGACATTTTGAATGTCCTTTTCAAAAAATATTTTAAAAAACATTTCCTATAAGTAATTCCTCTAGTTCTTTTAACTCATGTCTACTATATTTAAAAACTGTGAGCACAAATGCTTGAGGTTTCTCCTTTTTGTTAGGTTGTGATTTTAGTAAATAATACACTTATTGATGCAGACCAAGCATGGAAAGGAAAAAGACAACCACTTTAGAGTAAATAACTTAATGCTTTGGCTATGCAGATTCTCTTAATATAGTTAGTTTACATTACAAATAAATTCCTCTTGTGTAGAAGGTAGTAACATCTTCCTAAAATAGTCAGTATTCCATTATTTATCACAGAGATGAGCACCAGCCAACTGGTCAATTCTCTGCCTTCAAAATTTGATTATTTATTGTTAATAAAATGACAAAATACTTGTTCATAAATGTATAAACATATATGTGTTTTTTCTCTCTCTTAAAAACCAGCCAATGGAATTAACATGACTAACAATAATGCATAGCCATATATAATTTATTGAACAAATATGAAAATTCTCTACCTCAAGATTTTTTTCCCACCAATTATGGGGCTTCAGCCAGATCATCTCTAACTTGGTGACATACATCTCTGTCATCTATGATTCAAACTTTGTCTACTTTCCCACATCAATTACATTACCCTGACTTTGATTTTTTAAGAAAGCTATTCTACAGAAAGGGATAAGGAAATATTTTGCCACATGGATGATAAATTCTATTCTTTAGGTATTTTTGTTCTTGTGCCAATCCTGGGACTTGAACTCAAAACCTGGTGCTGTCCCTGAGTATTTTTGCTCAAGTATAGTGCTCTACCACTTGAGCCAAAGCTCTAATTCTGGGTGTTTGGGGATTTTTTTGTACTTAATTGGAGATAAGCATATCAAGGACTTTCATGCGCTAGTTGGCTTCAAACTGTGATCCTTAGATCTCAGCCTCCTGAGAAGCTAGGATTGCATGTGTGAGTCATAGATGCCCCACTATTATGCTCTAATTGTAAACCTCTTTATTAGCATGCTTATTGCCTCAGTGGTTCAAGTGAAGAGTACATTTTTTTATTTTAAGTTTTTATTATCAAACTGAATTACAGAGAGGTTACAGTTTCATAAATTACAGTACATTTTTAATACTGTAATCAGATAAATGTATTTGTTGAGCTATTTCTACGTTCATGCTTGGGAGAACCACAATATAATCATAAGGTGTAAATCAAACCTTACCTACAAATATCTGATTGTCTTCTTTATATTAGAGCATGTTTCTGCCATCTGGTAAATATATATGGATCTTCTATTTATATTTGGTGTGATTCTAAATAAAATAATTATTGATTTTAAGGTTATTTTATTATGACTTAATCCTTACTTAAAGCATCCTTTTAATCATTTATCCTGACATAAAATATAAATATTTGATATTTCAAATTATTCATAAACTTCTGTATACCTATGAGTTTCATATGGAGTAGAATTTTCATTTCACCCCACTTTTTCTACTGAATTATCTAGGCATTATGTGAAAAAAAAATTCTTGTATTGGAAAAACAGTAGGCATTTCAAGTATTGACGGGGTCTCAGCCCCCAGCCCTCTCCCGGCCCGCAGGAGAGATAGGAAAGCTTGCCCCAACCGGAGGCGGGCCAAGAAAGGAGAAGGGTCAACGGCCTGCCCACAGCCAGCCTCCCCCTCGCTGGAGGACAATCAGACAGAGTCCAGGTGAATGTCTGCACAGTTCTCTCTTTATTGGAAGAGCTCTGCTCTTAAAATAGGTCAGAGAACAGCAGGAAAGGGAGGGGTTATGTGCACCTATCTAGGGATGGTGAAGAGCGGCCTGAGCTGTCCATTAAAGGTGGAAGACCGAGGGACCAATCCTAAGAGGCACCCTAATTCTACATCACAGCCCACAGGATGGCCTCTGGGTTCATCACCAGGTGCCATCTTGGCCACAAGTGGTCCCAAGCCTGGGAGGCGGGGCCAGCAAGAACCGCCTTTCTGGGTTCGGCGAAATAGGCATGCGGCCCCAGGGATGGGAAAACAGGAGAGGCCAGCTCATTGCCTCCTAATAATGCAAGGCATCCGGGCGGGCATGCCCCATATCTCCCTCTTTTGTTTTTATCAGCAGGTGGCTGCCCTACTTGAGAGTGTGCCTGTCTTAGATCGTCCCCCTCTGGAGTTCTTACCCATCCTTGACTACCACTCTAGCTCTTCAGGCAAACCTACCTGCAGGGCTTGCCAACCCAGTGGAAGAACTCAGGGGAGGGAGGAGGAATTGACACTCAAGAGGAGGCCCTGTTATTTTTGCCTCATGCCTGTACACCCTGGTAGGCTGCATATTCTGGTAGGGGACATGGCCAACCTCATGCATTCCCAATCAGCTAAAAGCAGCATATTGCTGTCAGACCACCATTAACTGGACAGCTCTGGCTCATTGCTTAAGAAATAGGGGAAGCCTATTAACCATGCAAGGGTCAAGTGTAAACACAGAGGCAAATGTAAACACAAGGCAAATGTAAACACAAGGATCATGGGGGATCTCTCCCACAAGGGGGAGAAGGTAAGGGAGCCACCCATTTAGCTCAGTCTAGGGAAAATTGGAGCTCAGTATGTTTCGGCGCCACTCAGGATAACACAGGCAGAGTCCCCCTTCTCTGGCAGTGAGGTAGAAGCAGGCAGGGTCCTGGAGACTCTGGAGGTCCACGGCAGCCAAGGTGAAGCAACTTAATGCATGTTGTTAGTAAACAGTTTATCATAAACATTGAAGCAAGATACCAAGACCCTCAATGCCTATTCCCCCGCAACAGGAACCCCTAAGCTCAGCAATGGGGGAAGGGCAAAAGGGAAACAACAGTGTAATTCCATTCCAGTTCTTTGGCAAGGCTGTAGGCAATACATTGCCACAGAGAAACATTGCACCATAAAAGATGTCGAGGTAGAGTCCGCCAAGGCAAGTAGGGCTGGGTAACTGGAAGGAAGGCTGGCTGCCTCCATTGTTCTCCACAATTGCTGATATGTGCAAGCAGGCTTCCTGTATTTCCAGGAAGGAGCAGGAAGAAATCTACCATGCTCTTTTTCATTCCTAGAGGGAACAACCAAGGAAGCATACCTCAAGAGAGAGTGCTCTTGGGTAGTTATTCTGGTGAACAGTATTTTAGGTCTCTAGCAGGTATCCAAATTGGGCTTGGTTCCCCAATTGGGAAAACACATCCAAAGCCCCTTCCCATGCTAATAAGCGGGTCAGGACCTCACCATGATCCAGTAAGGGGGTCCTTCCATCGGACTTCCACCTTTAAATAAGGTGTCTGATTTGACCAATACCTCTGAAAAGCCATCAGAGGTTGGTCTTTGGAAAAATTTAAAATATTTAATGTAAGCATGGCTGTCCTTAACTGGTCATGGGGGCTGCTTCCCCCTTTGTGTTTCAATAATTGGTCCTTTAGGTTCTTATTATGCCTCTCGATTATGGCTTGACCCCTTGGATTGTACGGTATTCCAGTGGTGTGTTTAAGATTCCATATTTGAAAAAATGTTTGCAAACGTTTGCTTATAAAGCAAGGCCCATTGTCTGTCTTTACCTGTAGGGGTAGCCCCAGGATGGCAAAACATTGTAGGAAATGGCTTTCAGCATGCCGGGCCCTTTCACCTGAATAGGCAGTTACCCAACAAGCATGTGAGTGGGTGTCTATGGACATAAATATGTATTTTAATTTTCCAAACGGAGCATAGTGGGTTAAACCACCTGCACAATTCAAGCAGTGGGGATTGAGAGGACCAAAGGTGGAAGAAAAATGAGGGAGGAAGAAACAAATTTGACAAGAAATGTATTCCCTTCCTTACATATGTATCTCTCACCCCTTTGTACATCACGTTAAGAATGAAAATAAAGTGAAATAAAAAAGATTAAGTTGATCTAATCATATACTAAAACTCTGATAAAAATTTGCCTGAATATATTATATATTTAAATCCTTATAATTTTCCTATTTTATTGAAATTATTAAGATTAGGTTATTTTTCTAGTTTCTAATTGAAGTATTCTTAAATACTTGTGAAAATTTACTAAAAATTACATGTAGGATTCTTCATATTTTTCCATAAATATATTAAAGTAAGTGAATACAAAAATGGTCAATTACCTTAGCTTTCCATAATGTCACACATTCTGATCAGTTTGGTTCTAATAGAAATCTGATAAATGACTTTGTGTCAAAGTATAAGCAAAAAGTCTGTATATCACTTTAATAACCCAAGTTAGATTATTTTGATGGTCTAAAAAGGTTGTTTGTGCTCGTGGATATAATTTTTGTTGATTTTTAAGTAAATGATTCTTCACATCTATCAAGTATTACTATGCATACTTTCAGAAGCTAATGTGTTTGGAAACTGTCCACTACAATCTTCAACAATAATTATGTATACCAAATGAAATAAAAGTGGATGAAAACCAATGGATGTGCTTAAGAACTCATTTTATATCATTATTTTAAAAGTAAGATTCTTTTTATTATTGGGAAAACCTTAAATGTTTATATCTAATACTTTTGTAATAGTTATTAATATTACTCTTGTTGACTAAATTGTATCCACTTAACTTTTGTGTTAGGATACACAAACAAAATATCTGACTGGAAAATAACTTGAAAAATTATTGAAAACCTTGGAAAATATAACACATTACAATTTTTAAAGCATTGATTAAATCTTTTCATCTGTACTGATGATTTAAATGTAATTTCAGCTATTTATTGAAAGATCATAATTTTAGGATGCAAAATACATTTTTTTCCTTTTGGTAGGATGCTACTTGACACTAAAAGTATAAATTAAATTTCACATGAATTCTGTAACTTGGGAAATAATATAACAACAGTGAGATACTACAGAGCACTAAATTGATACAGCATTAAAATACAATAATTACCATGGACAAAATATTTTAAGGACATAGACAAAATGGAAAACTAAAAGGAAATAAGGATCTCGGAAATCACTTCTAAATATGATACCAAATGCAAAATATAGATAAAGAATGTCAGCAAAATGATAAAATAGACACTTTCATCTGTCATGCCCCACAAAAATACTAGTTAATTAGTGAAGAACAGATATATTTGTGAGCTACCTGGAGTTTTGCACTGAAGGTCCAGCACACTCTTAAAAAAATGACTGATAATGAACACATTGATGAGAATAAGATAATATTATTGCATCACCATCAATCTGACAAAAGGTTATGTTCCCCTGAGTCTTTAACTTCTCTTATGAAGAAAAGTTAGAGCACCAGGGTGCCCTGTTTTGTTTAAGTCAAGTACTTGAATCTCATACTGCCCAAAAACTTAGAAAATTAGTACAGTGGAATCATCTAGGCTAAACTCAGGACAGGATTTCACAGCAATCTGTATAGGTCTCATAATCTGTCTTCAATATTACAGCTAAATAACTTGTGGGTTCTGTCAAGAGGCCTTTGCATAAATCCTGCAGGAAAACTCATCTGCAAACTGCTCCCTCAGTATACTGGCAATCTTCTCAGCATACTGTTTGCAAGTTTTCAAGATACAAGGTGAATACACAAATGCCCATAATTCAATTGTATATCAGCAATGAACCTGTGGAACATGAAATGAGAAGCATGATATACTATATGTAAAATGCATACATGAGCTATACAAAGAAAAATATATAAGATTAATGAAATTAATCAAAGAACAGTGAAGGGATAGATAATCCATATTAATCAATAGCAGTACTTGATATTGTCATGAAGTCAGTCTTCTCAAAATTGACCTATAGATTTCATGTAATTCCAATCAAAATTCATGTTAATTGTCTTGCAGATATGGACAAAGTGATTCTAAAGTGTAAATAGAAAGTAACTGTGACCCCTATGTAAATCACCGTGACAGTAAAATTAAGTTTTAAATAAAGAAAGTAAAAAGAGAAAAACAAGAATAGCAACAAATACTGAAGAATGAAGTCAGAACACTGTTTAGACTTGGCATCAAAGCATACTGTGAGCTGCTTGTCTGTGGCTCACACCTGTAATCCTCTACTAAGGAGGCTGAGATCTGCCACCTGGTTCAAAGCCAACCCAAGCAGTAAAGACCTATGATAATCTTATCCCCAATTCACCACCCTAAACCTGAAAAATGGAGCTGTGGTCCAAGTGGTAGAGTACTAGTAATGCCTAAAACATAAGATCAAACAAAATGTCTCAAATATATGTCAAAGGCATGAAGAATGAAAAAAAAATAATTGATAAAGTAGAAATCATTAGGATTGGAAAATTATTGCTCTGTGAAGGACATTTTCAAGAGAATGGCAAAGTACACTACAGTCTGAGTGAAAGTACTTGCAAATGGTATGTGATAAAAGATTGATATTCAAAATAAGCTTAGTACTTTAAAAAGGAAAAATAAGAAAATTAACAGCATGACTTTAAAAAGTATAAAAGTCTTGGTCAGGCACTACAAAGGCATACAAATGTAGGCATATGAAATAGTGCTTAATATCTTAGGTCAATTATGAAATTGCAAATTATACAACTGAGATTCTATTACTTTCCTATTATAAAGGCACAAATCTAAATCATTGAATACACCACATACTGGTAAAGACATAGAGTTCCAACGACTCATTCATTACAGTAAAAATGTAACATGGTATAGCTACTTTGAAAAATGGAAAATAATCTTGCCATACCAACCAGATGTCATGAGCCTTGGTAGTTCCTGGAAGAAAATGAAAGCATGTGACTTCCGGGAAAACGGCGGAGGAGCAGCAGATCCCTAGCTGGGCTCCCTCCTACATTGCAGTTTTCGCACCCCAAGAAACTTTTACTCCTAGAAAGACAGCCACTGTAAGTTCTAACAGTACAGGCATTCTGGCCTGTCTAAAAACACACATTTGAGCTCCAGGTGGCATCCCGCGGCCGTGCCAGTGCCAGCGCCGGCACAGCGCCTGGCACAGCAACCCGCACTCCGCGCAGCTAAAGCACACAGCGTAGACCAGGGAGAAATCCTCCAGATGGCGGCTGAGCATGGACAACCTGAAATCGCAGAGAAAGCGTGAGTACCCCACGAAAGATATTCTCACTCGCGCCACAGAGCAGCTTCTGGAAGGCAGCCCTTCCCCCACCACCAGAGCAAAGCGCCATCTTTGCCACTGGCATAGGGTCAGACCAGATTGGAACTAAAGCGGGCCTGGGGAAAGCCAGGTCAAAGGAGCCATCTTTGAAAAGGGCAAGAGGGACCAACCAATGAGAGCCAGCTCCACCCAGGAGAACACCCCCTGCCCTGGCAGGAGGCATGTCCTGGGCCTCAGCTTAGCCAGAGGTGCCCTATCCTGCCCGCCGGAATTTCTAAATTTAAAGCGAAAGCGGCGAGCAGCTACTGGCGGCACGGAAACACCAGATGGGGGAACAAACAGTTCCTGGGACAGCTAAATGGTGCCGTCACAGAGGAAGCCCAATTCCCAGCCTGAAACCGAGCTGAATTCCATAGCCACCTCCGCCAAGGAGGCCGCCTCCCCCAGGCAAGCAACTCTCAGCCGGGTAAAACAGGCCAGAGGCGCCCCGACTGTTGATTTTTGTTTTTTTGTTTGTTTGTTTGTTTGTTTTCCATTTTACCGGTTTGTTTTATCAAGGTTTTTTTTTTGTTTTTTGTTTGAGTTGTTATTTTGTTTTTTTTTTTTCCTTTTTATTTGTTTTCTTTTTTAAATATTTTTTCTCTCTTTTGTGCATCTGTCTTCCAGTATTTTTACTTTATTTCTCTTTTTGCATTCTCTTTCTTTAAAAATTACTTTCCTATGAATAACACCTCCACTCTTTTCTGATAACTCTCAATTGTCTATCATTTTAAACTTGTTCTTTCTACTGATTCTACTCTTCTCCACATTTCTACATCATTGAAACTAAACCAAAATCACCAACACCACCCCCCAATACATTTTACTCTATTCTCTTTACTATCTCCAACATACCCTCCTGACTTACTGCCTGGACCTCCAGGTTCCATTGACTCCTGGTTATTGGATAGAGGGTAACCCAGCTTAATCCGAGTGACTCAAAGGGGTTCATAGAGAAAGCCAGTACTAAAAGAACTTAATATAAAAACAAGAATTGCGTATAGGGTTGTAACAGTAAATAAGTAACTACTGAATACAGGGTCCAGGATCGGTTGTTATATTGAAATTGTATTCTTTAGGAACACCAAATCTAATTTTATAGACAGGTATACAACGTATCTGTATATAATTGTGAACTTGTAAGATTTACACAACAGTGCTTGGTAAGGGCTGCTTTGGGTCTTAAACGGTGCTCACAGGTGCTGGTAGACTGGCATTCACAATTCAAATGGGCAGAAGGAACACAAAAAAGATGGCAAACAATGAAGTCTTATCCCCCATTCAAAACAAGCAGGAAGGAGAGCAATCAATCAAAGACATAGAAGAGAAGCCCCAAAATGCTCTACAAAGTCTACTGATAAACATGATAAATGAAAAGTTTGAATCTCTTCAGTCAATTATTCTAGAGCGTGAGGAGGCAAAGCAAAAATTAATGGAGAATTTCATGACATCCACAAATATAAAGATAAGTTAACTTCAAGAGTCAAGTAAAAAGATAGCTACCCAGCTTAAAGATTTGAGAGTAAACACTCAAAAAAAAGGAATGAAGTTAATGAAGTAAAGAAGTCCATAGAAGACCTAAGAAATGACATGGAAATCATCAGGAAAGACCAGTCAGAATGAAAAGAGATTCAAAATCAAGTAGCTAGCCCACAGTCCTGACTAACTGAAGCAGAGGATCAAATCTCAGAAGCTGAAGATTCCTTAGATTCTATGGAGAAAGATAAAAAATCAATACAAATCCAGTCCAATCAACAAAACAGATCGCTTCAGGAGATTCAAAACACGAATAGGAAGCCCAATTTAAGGATAATAGGTATTGAGGAAAACTTGGAGAAAGAGGTTAATGGGATAGACAATCTATTTAACAGAATATTAGCTGAGAACTTCCCAAATATCCAGAAGGAAAGGCCTATACAGTATAAGAAGCATTTAGAAACCTACACCGACCAGACTAGAATAGGACATCCCACTGACACATTGTGATCAAAACAGGATCAGTAGAGTACAAGGAAAGAATCCTTAAAGCTGTTAGGGAGAAGAAAACAATCACATATAAAGGAAAAGCAATCAGAATTACCCCAGACTTCTCAGCAGCGACCATGAAAGCAAGGAGAGCCTGGAATGAAGTGTACCAAACAATAAATAAAAATAACTACCAAACAAGAATTCTGTACCCAGCCAAACTCTCATTCATAGCCGAAGGTCAAATAAAAGTCTTCCACAGTAAGGAAAAACTGAAACAATATATCTCCACCAAACCAGCTTTACAGAAAATCCTCAAAGATGTATTATACAGGGAAAATAATCAAGATCCCAATACAGACAGAGAAATGAACCTTAAATAGTAAACATCAGTTCAAGAAATGGGAAGACAGCTTTAAACAAGATAGTGATAATGAAAGGAACAAACGATCATCTCTCAATCCTAACTCTCAACATTAATGGACTTAATTCTCCAATCAAACGACATAGGCTCATATGTTGGATCAAAAATCAAGATCCATCTTTTTGCTGCCTCCAAGAGACACATCGATCCAGCAAAAGTAAACATCTTCTAAAAGTGAAAGGCTGGAATAAAATCTATCAAGCAAATGGCCCCCATAATCAGCCTGGAGTAGCAATCTTAGTATCAGACAAAATTGACTTCAAATTTAAAAAGGTAAGAAGAGACAAAGAAGGCTACTACATGCTAGTAAAGGGATCTCTCCTACAGGAAGATATAACCATTCTAAATATATACACACCAAATGCAGGAGCACCCAACTTCATCAAACAAAAACTACTGACTCTAAAAACACTCATAGACCCAAACACATTGATAGTTGAGGACTTTAACACTCCACTATCACCTCTGGACCGATCAACACGCCAAAAACTGAACAAAGAAACCACAGATCTTAATAATTGCATAGACCAACTAGACTTAACTGAAATCTAGAGAATATTCCACCCAGCAACAACAGATTACACATTCTTCTCTGCAGCACATGGAACATTCTCCAAAATTGATCACATCTTAGGGCACAAAGAAATTCTGTACAAATTCAGAAGTATCAAAACCATTCCCTGCATTCTCTCAGACCTCAATGGAATATAATTAGAGCTCAACTCAAAAAGGCACCACAGAAAATCCTACAATTCATGGAGACTAAACAACACACTGCTGAAACATCAGTGTGTCATTGAAGAAATTAAAACGGAAATTCAAATGTTTATGGAATTCAACCAAGTTGAGGACACAAAGTACCAGCTCCTTTGGGACACAGCAAAGGCAGTACTCAGAGGAAAATTTATATCTCTGAGTACATACATCAACAAACTGGAGAAACAGCAACTAAATAATTTAAGGAAGCACCTTAATTTTCTTGAAAGAGAACAGCAAGCCAAACCCCAAGTCAATAAATGGAAGCACATAATTAAAATCAAATCAGAATTAAATCAATTAGAGACAAAAAAAACCATCGAAAGAATCACCAAAACAAAGAGTTGGTTCTTTGAAAAAATCAACAAGATAGACAGACCCCTGGCAAACCTGACCAAAAAACAAAGGCAGCACACTGAAATAAACAAGATAAGAGATGAAACAGGTAACATCACCACAGAAATAACCGAAATTCAGAAAATAATAAGGGACTATTTTGCAAACCTTTATGCCAACAAATTCGAGAACCTGGAAGAAATGGATGATTTCCTAGAAAAAATTCATATCCCCAAACTCAACCATGAAGATTTAAACCTTCTAAACAGACCCGTATCCAGTATTGAAATAGAAATGGCAATAAATGATCTCCCATCCAAGAAAAGCCCAGGTCCAGACAGATTCACTGCAGAATTCTACAAGGCCCTCCAAACGGAACTCACACCAATATTTCTCAAACTCTTCAATGAAACTGAAAGAGAACGTTCACTACCAGACTCATTCTATGAAGCCAGCATAACCCTCATCCCAAAAACTGGCAGGGACTCATCACGGAAAGAGGACTACAGACCGATTTCCCTGATGAACATAGACGCAAAAATTCTCAACAAAATTCTGGCCAATCGACTTCAACAGGTTATCAAAAAAATCATACACCACGATCAAACTGGATTCATCCCAGGGATGCAAAGTTGGTTTAATATACGCAAGTCAATTAATGTAATCCACCACATCAACCGGACCAAGGTAAAGAACTACATGGTTTTATCTCTGGATACAGAAAAAACATTCGATAAAATCCAGCACCCATTTATGCTAAAAGCCCTGGAAAAACTGGGATTCCAGGGAACATTCCTGAATATAATCAAGGCAGTTTATGACAAACCAACAGCAAGCATAACTCTAAATGGTGAAAAACTAAAGCCATTCCCTTTAAAATCAGGAACAAGGCAAGGATGTCCACTCTCTCCCCTGCTCTTCAACATAGCACTAGAATTCCTAGCCAGAGCAATTAAGCAAGAAGAAAATATAAAGGGGATACAAATAGGAAAAGATGAAGTTAAACTTTCTCTCTTCGCAGATGACATGACCTTATACCTAAAGAATCCCATAGACTCTACCCCCAAGCTACTAGAGCTGATTCAAAACTTTGGCAAAGTTGCAGGATATAAAATAAATCTTCAAAGATCAACAGCCATTCTCTATGTTAACGACCCGAAGACCGAGGCTGAAATCAGGAAAGCAACTCCTTTTGCAATAGCCCCCCAAAACATAAAATACCTAGGAATAACCTTAACCAAAGAAGTGAAAGACCTCTACAATGAGAACTTTAAAAGCTTGAAAAACAAAATTAAGTCAGAACTAAGGAAATTGAAAAACCTCCCATGCTCCTGGATTGGGGGCATTAATATAATCAAAATGGCAATATTGCTAAAGGTTATCTACAAATTCAATGCAATACCAATTAATATCCCAACACCATTTTTTAATGAAATAGAGGAAGCAATCCAGAAATTCATATGGACCAATAAAAGACCTAGAATAGCAAAAACAATCCTAAGCACAAAGAACAGTGCTGGAGGAATTACAATACCCAACTTCAAGCTGTATTATAAAGCTATACTAATAAAAACAGCTTTGTATTGGCACCAATGGTATTGAAGACCAATGGAACAGAATTGAAGACCCAGAAATGAACCCACAGAACTACGCCAACTTACACTTTGATAAAGGAGCGCAAATAATAGTATGGAAGAAAGATACCCTCTTTAACAAATCGTGCTGGCAAAACTGGCACAACACATGCAACAAACTAAAACTAGATCCTTATATATCACCCTGCACCAAAATCAATTCCAAATGGATCAAAGACCTAGAAATCAAAACAGACACCATGAAAATACTAAAGGAAGGAGTAGGAGAAACACTTGGGCTCTTTGGCACAGAACGGAACTTTCTTTAAAAAGACCCAGAAAGGCTACGAATCAAAGAAAGGTTGGACAAATGGGACTGCATCAAACTGCAGAGCTTCTGCACGGCAAAGGATATAGCTCGCAAGATAAACAGAAAGCCCACAGATTGGGAGAAGATCTTTACTGATCATTCAATGGACAAAGGCCTCAAATCTAAAATATATGCAGAACTAAAAAAATTACCCTCTTCCAAAACAAAACCGCAAAGAACCAATAGCCCCCTCATCAAGTGAGCTAAAGAATTACAAAGAGACTTCTCTGATGAGGAAAAGAGAATGGCCAGGAGACATATGAAAAAAATGCACTACATCACTGGCCATAAAAGAAATGCAAATCAAAACAACATTGAGATTCCATCTCACCCCAGTAAGAATGTCCTATATCAAGAAAACTAACAATAACAATTGTTGGAGGGGATGTGGCCAAAAAGGAACCCTACTTCATTGTTGGTGGAAATGTAAACTGGTTCAGCCACTCTGGCAAGCAGTATGGAGATTCCTGAGAAGGCTAAATATAGAATTCCCCTATGACCCAGCAGCTCCACTTTTGGGTATCTATCCAAAAGACCACAAATAAAATCACAGTAATGCCACCAGCACAACAATGTTCATCGCAGCACAATTTGTCATAGCGAGAATCTGGAACCAACCCAGATGCCCCTCAGTAGACGAATGGATCAGGAAAATGTGGTACATATACACAATGGAATTTTATGCCTCTCTCAGAAAGAATGACATTGTCCCATTTAAGGCAATGGAAGAACTTGGAAAAAACTATACTAAGTGAAGTGAGCCAGACCCAAAGAAACATGGACTCTATGGTCTCCCTTATTGGGAATAATTAGTACAGGTTTAGGCAAGTCATAGCAGAGCATCACAAGAGCCCAATAGCTATACCCTTATGAACACCTAAGATGATGCTAAGTGAAATGAACTCCATGATACGAAAATGACTGTTATATCACAGTTGTAACTACTTTCAATGTCCCATGTGTATCTGTAGCTTCTATTATTGATGATGTTCTTGTATCACCTTCCTGTAGTTGTACCTACACTATCTCTGTAATCTTATCTGAGTATATTGGAAACTGTGTATACTGGTATTGGAACTAGGAAATTGAAAGGGAATACCGAAATTGAGATACACAGGGTAAAAAAAGACAAACAACTTCAAAAGCAATACTTGCAAACTGTTTGGTGTAAGTGAACTGATCACCTCAGGGGGGGAAAGGCTAAGGGGGAGGTGGGAAGGGGGTATAAGGGACAAGGTAACAAACAGTACAATAAATGTATCCAATGCCTAACGTATGAAACTGTAACCTCTCTGTATATCAGTTTGATAATAAAAATTTGAAAAAAAAATGACTTTGTTCTATTTATCATTACTGCCTAACCAAACACCCTAAACTTGGTAGCCTAATGAAGCACAATATATTATTTTTGGTGAAGGTTTGATGGCAATACACCATCTTTATTCCATTCAGCAGCAACTGAGGTCACATCACAGAAACTAGAGATGACTTTTCCAAGTTAGATAACAAACATTCTGTCAAGGTGAAAGTGGATTTTTGTTGCTCTCAGAGGGTTTCTATACAGAGTGCCTTTGGTTTCTTTACAGTTTCCAAGAGTGATCATCTCAAGTGAAAAAAAAAAAAAAAACAGCAGATGTTGTTTGCTTAAAAATCAGCCAGAACACTGCAAAATAGCACTATGACTATATTCAGTTTGTCAATTGACCACAGAATCCAGGTCTAAGAAAACACAAAGATAATATTCTTTTTTGATAGAACTGCCAAAAAGTTTTGTAGCCATGTTTCAAACCTACTACAGATGGTCTGTCTTAAATTTTTGGAGTTTTCTTTGTCAACTATTTTTGCTTAATTTCTGAGATTTGTTTGCAAGATCTTTTCCATTTATAGCACGTTTTTGTATTCCCTGATGGAAGAGCATTTCTTCTAGGAAGCAATGAGATGTGTTCCCTTATTAATATGATCTGCCGGTTTGCTTTTATTTCTATTTTTATTAATAATTAGCCCAATGACTGTAAAGTCTAAATGTAGTGTCTAAATTGCAACCTGCTTATAAAGAAATAGTGGGTAGTACAATTTGAAGAATTGTATTTTCTAAGTTTCATTCTTTTTTCTTTTCTTCCATCCTCCAGCCTCTGCTACAATGCTTTTTCAAATTCCACGCACTTCCATTTTCTTTCTTGCTTTCTGTTCTGTTGACTAAATTATCTGCAAAGTAACCAACAAAAATCAGGCTGTAAGTGTGCCAAATTAGTACAATGCTTGCCCTGTAAGCGTGATGCTCTGAGTTCAAACTCCAGTGCTAAAAAAGGAGGAAAATTCTAAGCATTGATCAATATTAAATTTGAATATTAGTTTTGTAAAACCAGGATATGTATTTCCATATGTATATCTAGATCTAATACTATACCTTCAAATCTAAATCTGTATCTATAAATATCTATATCTTCACACTATCTTAATGACATAAGTCTAGATACAGCTGTATATAATTGTTCACTGCTCTATTGGAACTAGCAATGATTCCTGACATTTAGTCAACTTTTGTGCACACCATCAAATGAGTTGCTTTGCTCATTCATTATGATTCCTGAGTACTCCTCTCTCCACCTCTTTCTTTAACTAATCATGAATGTGAAAAGCTAATTTAAAAAATCTTCCCTTATGTTACTCCTAGGTCATCTTTACCTATTTATGCTATTTTCATGGTAGGTGTAAGATAAACATCTCTCCAAAAATAATTTTGTAATATTTCAATGAGGGTACCAAAAGTAGATATGAGCTATATTTGTGCTGTAATTGAGTGCTATATATTATCTTGGCAATATAGGTTTTCCTCTACTCTGATAAACAACTACCTCTATGTTTTTACTTTAAACTTTAAACTTACCCCTTTGGGTAGAGGAAATTTATACTTTCTGGAACACATAATTCAGTCATGATTTTATTCATTAAATCAACTAATATTTAATGAAAATTGATGGACCGCAATATAATAGTGAGTGACTTTAACCGTTGTCAGTGACAGATTGATCATCCAGACAAATATTAACAAGAAATAATTATGTGCTACTGCAGATCAAAGGAACTGAACAGACACAGGTTATTTCACAAAATATCGTTTGAATATACATTATTCCCCAAATCCAAGAAATTTTCTTCAAAATAAATCGTATTTTAGAACATAAGGTAAATCTTACAATCTACAAAAACCTTGAAATTATTTCTTACGTTTTATCAGACCATAATGGTCTAAAACTAGAAATCAATAACAAGGGAAACTAAAAGTACAGAAACACCTGAACATTGAACAATAAAAATTTTAATGAGTAATTTTTCACAAAAGAAATTGAGGGGAAAAAAGAAATTTAACAAAAAATTAAAAACTTAAAAAAAGAAACAGATATATTAACATTTTCCTACAATGAAATGAAAGTGAAAGCACATCAAAACAATCCATGAGACATAGTGAAGATGGTTCTGAGTGCAGTTTATAACAATAAATGCTGACATTAAATATCAAAATGATTTATAATAAGGAACTTAATGATATAACTTCATATTTTTAGAAAATAAGAATAAGTCAATCCCCAAGTCAAAAAACAAAGATCTCAAATAAAATCAACAAAATGAAATGAAACATGCAATAGATCAATGAAACTGTGTTGATTTATTGAAAATACACACAGTATTGTCAAACTCACCAAAATAAAGGGAGGATAAAATTTAATGAAATTAGAAGCAAAATAAAATTGATATTACAACAAATACCAGTGAGACATAGAAAATCACTTTAGGGAATATTTTGAAAACATATCCTAAAAGCTGTTAGCTGGTCAACATTTTCCTTGGATATCCTACTCTAATCTATTGGCTTATTCATCTATGGTTCTTTTTTTATTTCTTTATTGTCAAAGCGAAGTACAGAGGGGTTACAGTGTCATATATAAGGCAGTGAGTACATTTCTTATCCAAAGTGTTACCTCCTCCCTCATTTTTACCCTGCCAACCCTGTCCTGTTTCCCAATCTCCCCGCCATGAGTTGTACATATGGTTTACACCATACTGTTTTGTAAGTATTGCTGTTGCTTTGGTTTATCTTTTTATCCTTTGTCTCTCGATTTTGTTCTTCCCTTTCCTTTCCCAGTTCCAATACATGTATATACAATATTCAGGGTACTAAAATCAGTCACAGTGTTATCAGGGTAAAACCACAAGAAAGAAATATGAAAAAATGGCACAGTTTCACAAGGCATGTTGAAACTAACAACAATGATATACAACTTGTTTCAATAACTTGAAGTTCATTTTGTTTCGCATCATCTTATGTGTTCCTATGGGCATAGCTATTGAGATTTTGTGATCTTCTGCTAGCAGTATTGCACTGTTATTTTTTTTGTTTTTTGTTTTTTGTTTTTTGTTTTTTTTTATAAATTGTGGTTCTATAGAATAATTTGAGGCCAAGTATTATCAAATCTCCAGCTACCCTAATTTAGAGCTAAAGTAAATTAAACACAATGGAGATACCTGTACTGGACGTTTATTGTTTCAGAGTAGCCATGTCATAGAATTACACTCGATGCCCATTACATGACAAATGAAAAACTAAAGTACTGTTTGTACACACGATGTATGACGCAGCAAAAACAATGAAGTCTTATTATTTGCAGGAAAGTCAGTGGAACTGGAGATCATCATATTATGCAAACTATAGAAGACAATAATGTCTCCTAATTTATAAAATTAATATGCAAAAATGCTGGGAGATGACCATGGATGATGATGCTCTGAACAAAGCAAAAATAGCTAAAAAGACACTCAACAAAAATTTTGATAAATATATGTAAACAAAATAAAAATATTTATCAATATAATTTTCATCTTGAAAATAAGAATATTAAATGACTAGTTACTTGGTTATCAAAAGTTTTTTAAATCGATTTAAACATAATAAGCAAATTTTCTCTAATGATATTAACATAATGAGAGCTTCCCAATTGTGAGAGATGCACTATTGCATGTAGTTTTTTGTTAATTATTGAAACTAATGTTGCTAAGCTAGTTCTGGAAAGATACTACTAATATATATATATATATATATATATATATATATATATATAATATATATATTAGGCTTGTTATGATAGTCAAGATAATAAAAGAATGTAAAGCACTGAGAATGCTACCTTAGTAAATATGATTTATTTTCTTCCTTCAGAATTTGAGCTTCTGATGGAAGAGATTTTGACTGGTTGACTCACTGCCTTCACCCTAGTGCCATAGAAATGTGGGACATGAGACATACTTGATTGATAAACACTGAAAAATGATGTTGAATGAATGAAGTTTGTAAAGAAAATGTTCTTAACCCACACTCTATGAACAAAACTTGTAAAAAATATCTATATCAGAAAAGCTTCTTTTATTAATGTGGTTTGTGTTTTTCCATACATTTTCTAAAAGATTTTCAGCTTTGAAAACAAAGTTTGTCCTTCCATCTCCTTATGAATGGGGCAATGTCATTCTTTCTGATAGAGGCATCAAATTCCATTGTGTATATGTACCACATTTTCCTGATCCATTGAGGGGCATCTGGGTTGGTTCCATATTTTAGCTATGACAAATTGTGCTGCGATGAACATTGTTGTGCTGGTGGCTTCAGTGTGTTCTTGTTTGTGGTATTTTGGGTAAATGACCAAAAGTGGGGCTGCTGGGTCATAGGGGAGCTCTATATTTAGCCTTCTGAGGAATCTCCATACTGCTTGCCAGAGTGGCTGAACCAGTTTACATTCCTACCTACAATGAAGTAGGGTTCCCTTTTGGCCACATCCCCTCCAACCTTTATTATTCTTAGTTTTCTTGATATAGGACATTCTTATTGGAGTGAGGTGGAATCTCAGTGTTGTTTTGATTTGCATTTCTTTTATGGCCAGTGATGTAGAGCACTTTTTCATATGTCTCTTGGCCATTCTCATTTCCTCATCAGAGAAGTCTCTTTTTAAGTCTTTATCCCACTTGTTGAGGGAGCTGTGGGTTCTTTGCCATTTTCTTTTAGAGGAATTTAATTTTTTTAGTTCTCCATATATTTTAGATATGAGGCCTTTGTCCGTTGTATGGCCGGTACAGATCTTTTCCCAATCTGTGGGCTTTCTGTTTATCTTGCAAGCCATGTCCTTTGCCCTGCAGAAGCTCTGCAGTACTAAGTGAGCCAGACCCAAAGAAACATGGACTCTATGTTCTCCCTCATGGGGAATAATTAGCACAGGTTTAGGCTAGTCACAACAGACGATCACAAGAGCCTAATAGCTATGCCCTTATGAATGCATAAGATGATGCTAAGTGAAATGAACTCCATGTTGTGGAAAAGAATGTTATATCACTGTTGTAATCACTTTCTAGATGACATGCGAAACTGTAGCTTCTATTGTTGATGATCCTCTTGTATCCCCTTCCTGTGGTTGTACCCGTGCTATCACTGTATCTTATCTGAGTACACTGGAATCTGTATATACTGGTATTAGAACTAGGGAAGTGAAAGGCAATATCAAAATCAAGAGGCAAAGGATAAAAAGACAACTCCAAAAGCAATACTTGCGAAACCATTTGGTGTAATCCAACTGAACAACTAATGGGGGAGCAGAAAAGGGGGAGGGGGAAGGGAGGAATGAGGGAGGAGGTAACAAACAGTACAAGAAATGTAACCAAGGCCTAATGTATGAAACTGTAACCTCTCTGTACATCAGTTTGGCAATAGATAAAAAAGTAAAAAGAATTTAAAAAAAGGGGGGGGGGAAAGAAAGACAACAAAGCTTACAAAGCTTGTATTCACTGACTTGACGTGGCCCTAACAACCAGTAGAACTGTCTTCCTGTGGTTAAAATGAAACATTTTTCAGAAAGGTCTTAAACTAGTAACACACACACACATACACACACACGCACACACACACACCATACTTGTGCAGTTCTCATACTTTTCAGGCTTTGGTTCTGCAGTGATTAAATTGTGGCTTTACTCAAGCTTTCAAATTGGCTACCTTCTCTATGGATAATTGTGCTAAAATATTCTCACACAATAATAGATTTTCTTCTTCCATTCATTTCAATGTGAGGATTATACATTTTACAAAAGATAGCATTTCTCACCCTATGTCTGCCTGCCACTCTAATGATTAACATTGGGTCGTTCAATATCTCAAGGGAACAAACTTTGGCAGTGGTTCAGTAATTTCATATGAACAAAATAGAA